>NW_007741208.1:6728-7974 GCF_000696425.1 Galeopterus variegatus | reverse complement strand
TTTTTATTCCCCATACCCACAGTGCCTGGAATGGATTTGGTGCTTACTAAGTGGTGGTCAGAGTCATTCCTGACCACCTCCAGCTCTGCGCTGAGGTGCAGGGAGCTGGCTGTGGGCTGCCTTGCCCAGACTCCCATGTCTGCTGGCTTCCACCTGGACTTGGACAATGTGAGGCCCCAGCGGGAGGCTGGACAGTGACAGGCCAGGAGAAGGCAGGGTGTTTCTCCCCCTCATTCTCTTCTTGGGTGGTGGCTCCAGTGGCTGTATCTTTCTTGGCTCTTGAAAGTAGTGTCACACCACCTCCCTTGTCCCTCCAGCACAGAGCTGGTAGTGGTGACTTCCTGCTGCTGCTAATCTCTGGGTCACAGCAGCTCCTCATTGGCCTCTTAGCTCCTCTGTCACCTTGTGACCGACTCCCTGCCTTAAATTCTCTCATGTGCAGCACTAACAGTGTTTCTCTGTTCCTGGCTGACCCCAGACTGTCACGGACTCGAGCACAAGGTCCCCTCTGTTGCTCAGAGCGCTGTTCCAGGACTCATTTGTGGAGGGTATGTGTGAGTGAGTGGAGGACATCCTGACCCAGGCCCAGCTGCTCTGCCCTCATTCTTTGGCTTTGAAGGTCCTGCCAGGTACTCCACAGTGATGCAGGGCCTGAGTTCTCGTGCTGGGGTCACCGAGGGAGAGGTCTGGAGGTGGCGGTGAGTGGTGGGGAGCAGGCTGTGGTGCCAACCCAGGCTCCCAGTGCTCCAGCATGGCCCTGTTATCTATTAGGCCTGCTGAGTGGTAAAAGCCAAAGTGGCCCCAGGTGGTGGGATAACAGCATCTTTAATTGTGCTCGGAATGAGATTAACTTCTTATCTGACAGTTTGACATCTTTATTGTTATTAATGCCCAAATAATGCACTGTTATTTTTATAAACTCTGTGATGGCAAACATTTTCCCTTTATTTGGATTAAAAATAGATATATCTGTTACTTTCTCTCATTACCTGGGCCAAGACTCAGGGTCTCTGGCTGGAGAGTCAGGACTGGGTGAAAGGAAGCCACATCTACCTGGTCACCTCCCATGTGGCTCGAGGGGCCAGGCCCCAGGATGGTCACTTGGCAGTGGCACAGCCAAGGCCCCCAGGCCTCCAGTCACCTCCTGGGAAGGTGAGGCTCCTGGGCGCCATCCCTGCTGGAGAGGCAGTGTTCTAGAATTTAGTCTGGAGAGTTTGTCCTGGGCAGAGAAATGACTTACTCAGTG
>NW_007741208.1:4480-5205 GCF_000696425.1 Galeopterus variegatus | reverse complement strand
GTATTTGTCCTGTGCACAGGGCTTTGCTCGTGGCAGGCAGTGGGTCAAAAGCACTGGCTGGGCTGGGGAGCCCCAGTGTGGTGTTGAATGAATGAAGGGACCTGGATTCTTACTTCTCTCTTAGCCTTAGTTTCTCTATCTGTAAAATGGGGCCATTGGCCTGGTCAGTCTCTAAGGCCCCTCTCACTTCTTCCATCCTGAAATCCTAGAAGATTCTGGGTAAGGATTTGGTGAGCGGATGGACATTGGCCTCTGCTTCTCACAAGGAAGACCCAAGTGGTGACTTATTTGCCCCTCTGGGTTCTTTGGGAAAGCTTCAGTTCTCAGGTAGGGCCTGAAATTAGATGCTGGTCTGAACTGTNGGCTCCATTCTAATGCCTCTGCCACCTCCTCCAGGATGTCTTCAGAGACCACCCCAGCCCATGGAGGTCTTTTCCCACTTGGAGAGTCTAGCCCTTACTGGCCAAATATTTGGCAGCTAAACAAGGCCTGTCTATAATGGCATTTGCCATGTTGACTTTTCCTGGGAGACAGTAGACTATGGTGGTCAGAAGATGGGCTTTGGATTCTGGCAACTAGCAGCCATTAGACCTGTGCCTCACTTTCCCCAATGGAGAAAATAACATATACTCTAGGGACATTGTGAGGGTGAGATGAGCCAATATATTAGCTGTGGTCATTGTTCTTAACTTTCCCACTGTGGTTATAGGGTCCACGTGCCTAAG
>NW_007741208.1:1932-2539 GCF_000696425.1 Galeopterus variegatus | reverse complement strand
AGTTTCCACTCTTCAAAGTGAGTGTGAGTGAGATGATTTCCAAGGTCCTTCGCCCTTCTGGGTGTTCTCATGAAGTCCCCACCTCACTAGCAGCTTTCAAACCAGCAGTGACTTGTTTGACGCGAACTGAGTATCATGGGACACAAACACACGGCCCACGGTGGGGAGGGGTTATTTGAACAGGGCATCACAACACAGGTGGATGCAGGATGCTGCTGTTCGTGCTGGGCCTTTAACGCAGGGTGTGCACGGGCCACACACGCATGTGCACACACGTGCATTCACACACACACATGCACACGGGAGGCCTTGCATCCCTGTTTTTTGCTCATCCTGAATCCAGCAACATCAAGTGGGCAGTTTGGGAGAATTTGAGACTTGTGTCTGGAAGGGCCTTTCGGTGTCTTTAGCCCAACCCTCTCACTGCATTGATAAGGAATCCAGGGCCCAGAGAAGGGAGGTGACATGCTCAAGGTCACACAGCAGCTGGCTGGGTAGGAAGCCAAGAAAGGCAGAATTATCCCCAGCTCTGATTTGCTTCTTAGAATTCTCTGCAAAGATTTGGGTCTGGAATGAACACTTCAGGTGCAAATGGAAAACCACTGAC
>NW_007741208.1:0-916 GCF_000696425.1 Galeopterus variegatus | reverse complement strand
ATCTAGGCCCTGCCAACCCCTCTCAGCATCTCAGCCTCATCTGCTATCCCTGCATCATTTGCCCCCTGCACTCCTGCCATGCCTGGGGATTTACAGTTCCCCTGACATGTAATGCAACAATGCACCTCAGGGCCTTTGCACCTATGGTTCTCTCTGCCACAAATGCCCTCCCCTCTCCCTCTGCCTCCTGCTAATCCCATCTTATCTTCCAAGGCTCTGTCCTCCTGGACTCCCAGGGCCACCTTGCCCTGTCATAGGTGCCCATGTTTTCCACCCCTCCTGCACCTGACTCATGTTCATCTCCAAGACTTGTCACTGTGCTGGGCACATGTGGTCCCAGGTAGTTCATTGTATACTGTTGGGGGAGAGTTTTGGATGCCTCCCCCTCCNACCTTGCCCTGTCATAGTGAATGGCCCCCCTCTGTTTTCCTGGAGTACCTTGGACATCCCCGTGTGACAGAGCTTCTTACCAGGGTCTGTTTTCCACCCCTCCTGCACCTGACTCATGTTCATCTCCAAGACATGTCACTGTGCTGGGCATATGTGGTCCCAGGTAGTTCATTGTATACTGTTGGGGGAGAGTTTTGGATGCCTCCCCCTCCNTTCCCAGGCTGACCTCTCACCTGCCCGCATGAGGGAGAGGGGAAGGCAGGACTGACGTGGCGGGGCTCCTCAAGCTCATTTCTTCCATCCTCTCTCTTCCCTCTGTCCGGAGGGAGTTCCCCCAGGGTTCCTTGGGGAACCCACAGGGTGGAAGCCTTCGGGAGGTTTGTCTAAGGAGTTGGGGGTGGGGGATGAACTGAATCCCATAGACAGCGGGAGTGGGTGGGGAAGGTGCTGAGGCCAGGGTGAGCTTGCCATCTGCAGGGAACTTTTTGAGGGGCAGAGTGGATTCAGGGGGACCATGACAGGCTCT
>NW_007741207.1:18851-26439 GCF_000696425.1 Galeopterus variegatus | reverse complement strand
GTATAACCAGAGGAAAGGAAATCATTATGTCAAAGGGATACATTCACTCCCATGTTTATCACAGCTCTATTTACAATAGCTAAGAGTAAGAACCAACCTAAATGTCCATTGATGAATGACTGGATAAGGAAATTGTGGTATATATACACAATTGAATACTATTCTGCAGTAAAAATGAATGAAGTGCTGCCATTCACAACAACATGGGTGAACTTAGAGAAAATTATGTTAAGTGAAATAAGCCCGGGACAGAAAGAGAAATACTGCATGTCCTCACTCATAAGTGGGAAATAATAATAATAATAATAATAATAATAATAATAATAATAATAATAATAATAATAATAATAATAATAATAATAATAATAATAATAATAATAATAATAATAATAATAATAATAATAATAATAATAATAATAATAATAATAATAATAATAATAATAATAATAATAATAATAATAATAATAATAATAATAATAATAACAATAAACAAAAAATAAACAAATAAACAAAAAAGGAAAGAAGGAAAGATACCACAACTAAAATAATTCATTGATGTCAAGCTATTTTAATGATCTGAAGGTGTTTATGTGATGTCTTTGCCAATAAGACAGTAAGATCAAGGCTACCTTGGAGAGGTTGGCCAACAGGTTAGCCAACATGTTTTGAATCTTATGTTCCTCCTATTAATTTTCTCTGAAATATGTTTTTTATTCCTAATATGCTACCTATTCTGGGGTCTTCCAGTGATACATTAAAAAGAATAACAAAAGACAACTATTACAGCAAAAACAAAATGACAACAACAACAAAACCACTGTTTCCTAAGTACTATAGAGGAGTGTCTGGCATTAGTCAGCATGAGCATATGAGCATAGGTAAGTTGTCAAGAAGCAGTCTGGCCCTAAAGTTTAGAAAGACAAGAGAGTATTAGCAACAGACTTTCATCTATTCTTTCATTCATTACCAATATTTATTGTGGCCAACAGATACATGAAAAAATGCTCAACATCACTAGTTATCAGGAAAGTGCAAATTCAAACTACACTGAGATACCACCTCATCCCAGTTAGTCTGGCTATTATCAAAAAGATGGTGAATAACAAATGCTTGCAAGGGTTTGGAGAGAAGGGTACACTCTTATGCTGTTGATGGGACTGTACATTAGTACAACCACTATGGAAGACAGTATGGAGGCTTCTCAAACATCTACAGATAGATTTTCCATATGATCCAGCAATCCCTCTTCTGGGTATATATCCAGAAGAATGAAAATCTTCATGTCAAAGGGATACCTGCACTCTCATGTTCATCATAGCTCTGTTTACAATATCAAGACTTGGTAACAACCTAAATGTCCATCGATGGATGATTGGATAAGGAAACTGTGGTATATATACAACATGGAATACAATTCTGCCATAAAAAAGAATGAAATACTCCCATTTGCAACAACATGGATGAACCTAGAGAAACTTATGTTGAGTGAAATAAGCAAGGCACAGAGGGATAAATACTGCATGTGCTCACTCATATGTGGGAGCTAAGAGAGAAAGAAGGAAGGAAAGAAAGACCACAGTAGTGTGTTGGTCTTACAGAGGGAGGGAACATTCCTAGGGCTACAAAGTGGAGTGGGGAGGAAAGGGGGGAGGGGGAGGGAGGTTGGGGAAAATTGGGTGGGGTATATGGGGGTACAAAAGTAATTTCTGGTATTGGGCATGTTGCTGGTATGAATGTGGCCCTCACATCATGGGCAGGAGGGGTGACAATTAGCTTTGTGTCTTATGAATATTCATAAAAAATTTTTTAAACCTATTCATGATAGTTTCTATTGCTAGTGTGCCCTATTTACTCACTGGTTAGTAAACAGATATGATTACTACCATGGTGAGTGTTCTGATTTAGTAAAGGATATTGATAATAAACAAGTGAATAAATATGTGATTTTAAACATAAGAGTCAATTTACAGATAGAAGTAGATTTATGATCCAAGACTTTTCCCCCTTAAAAAAAAATGGGAAATATCTCTGATGGATTTTAAGTGAGAAAAAAAAATAGTACGTATCTGAATATAAAAGTATCAATGAGAAAACTGGGTGTGTTTTTTTTTTTTTGTATATTTGTATATACTTTAGAGTTTGAAAGGTCAATTCCCATTTACCATCAACATAATGCTATGAGGAAGGTATCATTATCGTCGGCTGTAATTTATATATCTGTTGATTGAAATCCAAGGAGGTGAAGTGACTTCTCCCAGGCTACGTCTATTTGGAATCATGCTACCTTCTAGAAGATGGAGACTCAGAGATAAAAAAAAAAAATTACATTGCTTTTTCTCTTTCCCCATAGGTCTCACTGAGAAATTCAGGGAAGGAAAAACTATTTTACAACTTCCTCAGAATGAACTGTTTCCAAGAACTTTGTTTGTTTTTCTCTACTATCTTTAACTCCATTGGCTCTGGCTCGAACAGTACCAGAAAGGGAACACAGAACTTTGGGTTTGCAAGGCAAACACAGAGCATTGGGTGTGGACATTGGGTTCACCATGTTCTTATTACAACAAAGTTTTTTTTTCCTTCTTCTTTTCTTTCTTTCTTTCAGAGCATTGGGTGTGGACATTGGGTTCACCATGTTCTTATTACAACAAAGTTTTTTTTTCCTCCTTCTTTTCTTTCTTTCTTTCTTTTTTTTTTTTTTTTTTACAACTCCCTTTAAAAATATTTCCATCTGCATGCATTGTCTTCAGGAAAAGTTGGACAGTCTCCATGTGAAATTCCTGTTAATCCTTGAGGCCCTGTTGTTACGGGTGTAACAAATGGCTAACTTTCCCATTTTCCTACTCTTGGTTGACTCTCAGATTCCCTTCATGCCTTAACCTGCCCCAGTGATGATGAATTTTTACCCATTATGTGGTCAAGGTGCAACTGTTTGAAAACTGAACGAGCTATCTTTCCTTCAAATCTAATTTCTCCTTTATTTCTAATTTCAGTATATAGTCTAAACATTCTTCCAGTCGGCAAAACTATAAACCTAGGCATTATCCTTAAACCCCAACAAGAGCTAACCAGTTACCAGTTGTTTCTGCCCCTTAGAGTCTCTCTACTTTCCTTCTCAGTGACATACTTTGGTCCAGGCCACACTCTTGCTTGACTGTACTCAAGTGTAGGTACATCTCTCTGCAACTGGTCTTGCCATATATCAGTCTATTATTTATACAATCAGGATGATCTTTATAAAATTCAAAATTGATAATGCTGTTCTCTTACCTATAGTGTTTTACAATGACATTTCTATTTGTGCTCCACTATTCATCTCCTGCCATACCTAAGTTGTATCATACGAAATAACTGCTGACTCTTGGGGTTAAATGGATGTAGGAAAGATGAAGTAAAAATGACATTTTTTTCCAGCAAAACTCAGGAAAGATCTCAAGGACTATTGGCATACTCATCACACTGTTGGTCTGCCTTACCTGAAGACACTTCATGCAGGAGGTAAGATTTGAAAACAAATTGAAAAATACAGTTATGAGCTGTAATTCAAATCTTTTTTTGGAAATTGTTTCTTGAATCCTTCACTCTGGGCCAAGACAAGGACCTGTGGACATTTCCCCTACAACATATTTTTAACATACTTTTTTCCTGCTCCCATGTCATGTTGGTCTTTATCCTTCCACCTCTTTTCTCAACAGAGACTTCTGCCTCTCAATATATGGAGGCTCAGCTATATATACATTTTCTTTATGATAAGATAGGTGTAGTAATATGAAATCCTACTTACACTTATTTTTATTCCTACTGGTAGAAACAATTATGTAAATTGTATAATTTTAAAAGATATGTAGCTAGAAGTAATGCAAATTTTACTCAACAATATCAAATATCTGTCAACATATATATGGAGAGCAGATTCACATAATTCTCTCCATTTAGTGTTTTGAAATATTAACTAAGAATTTTAGGATGGTTAAATATTGAAAATAGCAAGTGCAAATATGCAATAATTAAAAGTTATAATATGCACTGTCTTATTCTGTGATAATCTTTGTTCATCTTTCTTTGACTTACATGTTGCTTTTCCAAGGTACATTAAATCTCAGATGTATGCTTTAATATGGCTGTTCTGAAGACCATCTGGAATCTTCATACAGTGCACCTGCTCTTGTAATGATGAAACATCTTTTAAAATGCACTTAAAAATAATGATCAACTTTAATTACTTCAGAGTCTATAGCATATTTGAAATAAGTTTACTCCTCTAGTTTTCTCTCACTCTGTTTAGCTTCTCTGTACATCTGTCTCAGCCTATTTCTTTTTCAGGAAATGTGTAATTGTACTCAAACTCACACACACACACATACATACATATATAATACACACTTATATTTGTTTTTTATATACCATGTTTATATGTTATATATCCTAAGGTCACATACGAATATATAGTTTTGACATCTTTGTTTAGTCATTCAAAATTTACCATATTCATATTATCAATGGAAGGTATATTTGATTCATTAACTCAATTCAACTCTCCTACGTTTTATTTCTTATATATACAAGTACCTAGGTAAAATTCTTTAAAAAAATCAGCCTATTTTAGTTCTTGCTCTCCTTTCAAAATAATAAATTCAATATAGGAAAACAGAATTAATGAAAAAATGGTTTTAGTTGTTCTTTAGAATTTCAGCTATGGTTTGAAGTAGCTTTGAAAAATAGAAAAAAAAACTAGGAAATATTGCTGGGACTGACAATCATAAGGTTGAAATACATTTTATGCTTTTGTTTTTGCTTTGTGCAAGGAGGCATAAATACTTAACTTAGAAAGGATGAAAATTAGAAGGAAAGATTTAATTACCTGTTTATTTGTATCTCCTTTATTAGGTAAAACTATTAAGTACTTAGCATATACCATGCACAGTTCTAAAATTTTGAGTGCATTATTTCTTTAAATTCTCAACAGATGCCTTATGTGTGCGTATAATTCAAAGTATCTTCCTTAAGATTTGAAATGGATAATTATACTTTACTATGTTGCACTAGTGCTTTTAAAAATTGTTTGCATTAAAATTTACTTTGTTATTTATTTTGCAACTACAAATTTTCTTTGATTAAGTACTTTTCTAAAACACATTTCACTATCTACTTTATCATTTTTGTTCTTTTGTATTTTGGGCTAGTGTCAACTAAAGTGAATATAAAATGATTTATTTTTAATCCAGACTTATAATCTTAATTTTTTTTTTTTGGATTTGGAGTGGCTAGTGCAATAAACATATTTATTGGGATTACTGATTACTGATTCTATCATTTAAAATATTTATATTTATCCAGTTTCCTTATGCTTCATTAGCCAGTTCCTACATTTCTTTGATTAAAGTTTTAAGTTTTTTTCTCTACAATGTCAATCTACAAAGTCTAAAATTAGGAAGTATTTTTCTCTCCTTCAGAAATACACAAGAACATGTTCCCATTTAACTGTAGTAGTCTTTTCCTATCTTACATGATACTGTTGTTGATTATTTTAGTTCCATGTCATTATCGTGACTTCTAAGTTAGTAATGATTGTAATTCATATATATTTTTGTAAATAGTTATTGAGATTCATTTCTGTACTTACCACTTTATATGTTCGCCATTATTTTTTTCCTTCTTTCATATCAGACCATAACTCTAGGATAAGTTTTTTTCCTTATATTCACCCTTTAGAAGTTCATTTAATGAGGAATCTGTGGATATAAAACCAATCAGCTTTTAATTCTGGACACTGCTTATTTATCTTTTCTATTTGAGTAATCATTTGGCCATAAAATGCTCATTAGGAGTTTTTCTTCTATCATGATGTGCAAGTGTTTTTCTACTCTTTTTGGCTTCATCTGTTCAGACTGCAACCCAGGTGCCTACCACTGCCTTCCCACCAGAAGCTTTACAAAGGAAAATTCTGTTTCTAAACTCTATTGGTCATTGAAAGAATTTATCTCAATAGAGATAGACCCTCTCTCCATTGCTAGCTTAGAAAAATATCAGCTGCCAAAGTGTGAGAGGACCTATGGAGAGACCCACATGGCATGGATGTGTTGATGGCTTCTAGGAATGGAGAACAGCTTTTGGCTGACAACCAATAAGAAAATGAGGATTTCAGTACTAAAGTAGCAAGGAAATAAATTCTATCAACACTGGAATAAGTTTGGAAGCAGATTCTTTTCCAGTTGAGCCTCAAGATGAAAAAGCAGCCTCACCAACATCTTGATTGCAGCATTATGAGTCTCTGAGCAGAGGACTCAGCTAAGCCATGCCTAGACTTCTGATCTAAGAAAACAGGAATGATAAACATGTGTATAGTTTTAAGCTGTTAAATATGTAGTAATGTACTACATAGCACTAGAAAATTAATACACCAACTGACCCAGGTACCTAGGACTGAAGTTATTTCCAAGACAAGGGATTCTCAGTTTAAAAACTGGGAAAGTCTTGGGAAAACTGGACAAATTGATTATCTTAAAACTCTCTTTCTTCTTGGTTGATGCAGATATGTGTTTTAACGGACATTTGGTTTATTTTTTTCCAAAATCTTTAGGGTTTTTACATAGCGAATCATTTTTCCTTGATGTATACTTTGCAATATTTCTGGGAAGATATGGAATTAAAAGAATATAAGTTGCTGTGTTCCTAAGGAGAAAATCATGACTAGACAACGATCTTTTAAAATGGTTGAACACTAAACAACAAATTTTAACATGATTGTACCTGGCCAATATATCATTATGTCAACATACTTATAAAAGGAATTTGAACCTTGCCAGAAGAAGACATAACAACAACGTAAAGAAGCAATATTTACCCCTAGGTTTTTCTGGTAGATACAGAATGATGACTGGTTTTTTTTGTTTATTTTGTTTTGTTTTGTTTTTTAAAGTTTAAATGACTTAATTTTAAAGATCATTCCTTTTACTATTACAGCTTTTTCTGATTCATGATTTTATTATGAGAAGTATTAATGATCCTGTGGACACTAAATGGCTGAACTTTCTCAGCCCTTGCCAAGTGTTGACAGGTGTCTTAAGTAAGAGCCAAGCGATGTTGGCACACTCCTCAAATTCATTCCCTGGTCCAATCAGATAGCACTCAGGCTAGCACAAAGGCAGTCTGAGACCCTTGCCAACATGTATCCTTTCAGACTCTGCCAGATTCTTACACTAGGCTGCATGTTGACTAATGAACATCATGCTGTATGGGCTGCAGTAACTGCTATAAGACACATCTTGGTACCCGTCCACAAATCCCTTCTTTCACTGACTAAAGCCAAAGATTGAATCAAGAACTATGGGATTCACCATCATGTATTGGTGTGAACTTGAACTGGATAACAGCTATGAAGCCATTCTAAAAGCCTCATAAAAGAGTAAAATAAGTTAAAATAATCAAATACAGTATAAAGTACTCAGTACCCCAAGTTCAAATCCAAACTCTAATACCTAGAGGTACATGACCACAGTCACATTATTTATCCTCACTAAGACTCTTTTCCTCATTTGTAAAATGGGAATAATAATATTACCTACTTTACTCTGTTGTTGTAAGAACTGAA
>NW_007741207.1:13792-18109 GCF_000696425.1 Galeopterus variegatus | reverse complement strand
CTCATTTGTAAAATGGGAATAATAATATTACCTACTTTACTCTGTTGTTGTAAGAACTGAACGAGTTATTATTCTTAAAAGCACTTAGAACAACATGCATATTATAATATCTATATAAATGTTAACTGTACTGTCATTCCTTCACTGAAAATGTTGAAATCACAAGTATGTAAGTCATCTCAAAGATATTACTCTATTCTTGTTAAACTGATAAAACTAAATGCAAAGACATTGTTCCTATTTTTTTTTAGATGGGACATTAACAACGATAATTTTTGAGACATTATGAAATAGAAAATAAAATTTTACAGATTACATAGGCCTCATGAACAGACTTAGAAAGCTATGTATCTTGGCACTTTTCTAGGTATCTACCATAGCAAAAATGCCATGGATTACAAATTTTAATGTATAGAAGAATCAGCTGAGGATCTCTGGACAATAACAATCGTTGAATCTCAACTCTGAGAGATTCTAATTCAGTCAGTCTGTGGTAGGTTCTGGAAACAGGAATTATTAAGCGCTTCTTAAGTGAGTTTCAGGATCAGTCAGGTTTGAATTGCACAGACCTGGAACAAATTTACTGAAGTTATTGATTTGCCTTGGTCCAAGTCTACATTCTAGGAAGCTTTGGATAGTCAATATCAACTGCAGTAAATACGACATTGCTGATAATTGTCTTGATTGCATTTCTGCTCCATACTCTGGAACATTCTGTTTTTAATTACTTAGGTTGAGTATCTTAAAACTATTCTTTCTGCCAGCCAGCATATTAAATGGGAGAGCTGATAGACTGATGCTAATGAGAAAACCAGTGTACATGACTGAGATTGATCATTTTAGAGAACTGATTTTTAGTTTATTTTTTTATTTTTCCTTTTTAAATTTTTGTTTATTGTAATACCAGTTGATTGTATGTATCTGTGGGGTACAGAGTTAAATATCAATACCTGTGTGCAATATGTGATGCTCAAATCAGGATAATTAGTGTATTCAACATTATATAATGTAATCGTTTTTTGTGGCCCTTTCCCAATTCCTTGCTTACTTCCCCTTTCCCTCCCCATTTCCCACCTCCAGTAACCTCAGTTCCATTCTCTCTTGAAAGTTACACCTATTATTGTGATTGTTGCATATTTCTTTTCTTTTTTATTTATTTGTTTATTTTTTTACTTCTACATGTGTTAAACACCTTATGATAAATTGATGCATTTCAACATGCATTTCATATTTTTGTTAAATATTTAATGCAGTATATCATCACTTTCTTTATATTTTTATATATTTGCTTTTATTTTAGTGAAATAATTCCTGTTGAAAAATATTTGTCATTTCAAAAAACACATTTGTGCCACTGCACTGAATAGAGTGATAGTATTAAAAGAACAGTAGAGCTGGCAGTGATCTCGGAGATCAGCTGTACCCACATTCTCATTTATAGATGAGAAGGCGAGGAGGCTCAAATATTAATTGACCTTTACAAGGTCTCAGATCTCATTAGTGATTTTTCAAATTCCAGAGAATTGTTTATCTGACTGCCAAGCCAATACCCTTCACTAAGCTCTCTGGCCTTCAAATAACTCTGAATTCACATTTTTTTTGTTGAATTTTTAGTAATATTTAGAGAGAAAATTTGAAGTTATATGATGAAAGTTTTTTATGATTAAATTTGCCATTAAAAAGCTAATGGGGTGTTTAAATAAGTCTTTGAGTGCCATTAATTTGCTAATCCCAAATACCATATTTTTGCAAATGAGGATTCTATTTAATATGACCTTTTTAATATAAGCAGATGAAATTGAATCTACTTTTCTCACTGTGAATGTTGTAATAAGAAGATTGTTAGCTGGTGCTTAAGTGGCTTGAAAATCTTCTGTGATTTTTTTTTTCCCTCTTTGTCCAGATTGAGCTAATTCCCTTTAGCAGAACATGCTAGACAGACCTAGGGAGCTGAGGTTTGCCAGCTCTGTAAATCCTCCTTTTCTCAACTTAGATGAGGCAGAACAGATACAGAGACTGTGCCATGTAAAACTGACGATCTAGAAGGGCACCTGCAGAGAACAGTTTAATAGAATTTTTTCCAGGAGAGGATTTTTAAAAGAATAATAAATATGGACTGGATTCTACTTGACCTTTTATTTAATGAGAAGAAAGTCTTTCAAAATAACACAAAACCTAACAAGGTAAATATCACAGAAAGGGCGCAGAACATATCCAGAGGTTTTGTGTGACTTTGATTTCATTGGATTAGATATTATTCTTTCTTAATTTTATGTGCTTATGATGAAGTCCCTAGTATTTCTTTTTGCTTAGTATGAAATTGTTAAATTAATAACTTTTAAATCAGTTTTAGTTTCACAAAAAAATTAAGCAGAAAGTACAGAGAGTTCTCATGTACTTTTTCCCCTCCCCACAATTTCTTCCATTCTTAACACCTGGCATTGGTGAGGTACATTTATTACAACTGATGAACCAATACTGGTACGTTATTGATATTAACTAATATCCACATATTACATTGGGGTTTGCTCTTTGTGATGTACAGTTTTATGGATTTTGCCAAATGCATAATGCAAATGCAAATGCATCCAATATTCTAGTATCGTACAGAATAGTTTCACTTCCCCCGACATTCTCTGATCCACATACTCATTCTTCCTACCAAACTTTTCAAAACCTAATTATTTTTTACAATCTCTCTAATTTTGTCATTTGCAGAATGTCATATAGTTGGAATCATACAATATGTAGCCTTTTGGGACTGGCTTCTTTCATTTAGCAGCATACACTTAAGGTTCCTCTATGTCTTTTTGAGACTTGATAGCTCATTTCTTTTTATTATTAAATAATATTGTATTTTATGGCTGCACCACTGTTTCTTAATCGATTCACCTTTTGAAAACACCTTGTCATCAGAGTTTTGTAGTTTTTTTAATACAGATCTTGTACATATTTTGTTAGACTTCTACCTAAGCATTTAACTTTGTTGAGAATGGAAATGATGCTGTGTTTTACATTTAAAATTCTAGTTGTTCATTGCTGGTCTATGGAAAAGCAATCGACTTTTGTTTATTAACTTTGTCTCCCACAACTTGCTGTACATATATATTATATCTGTTATTAGTACCAGGAGCTGTTTTGTTAAATTTTGTTGGGATTTTCTATATAAACAATCATATCATGTGCAAACAAAGATGGTTTTATTTATTCTTTACTGATCTTTATACCTTTTATTTTGCTTCTTGTCTTATTGCACTAGGTAGAAATTCCACTACAATGGTAAATAGGAAGGATGAGGGAGGCATAATGACTTGTTTTCTCTTTCAAGGAGAAAGCATCTAGTTTCTTACCATTAGTTTGATGTCAGGTAAAAATTTTTTGTAAATGTTCTCTACCAAATTGAAGAAGTTCCCATTCATTCTTACTTTGCTAAGAACTTTTATTACAAATAGGTGATGGATTTTGTCAAATGCTTTTTCTGAATTAACTGATATGATCATATGATTTTTCTTCTTCAGGTTGCGGATGTGATGTATTCCAATAATTGGCTTTTGAACATTGGTGTCCTTGCAGATGTGACATAAAGTTCTGCTTGGCTATGGTGTGTAATTGTTGTTATACATTGTTTAATTTGATTTGCTTTTATTTTTTAAGGATTTTTGCATCTATTAAATGACAGATATTGGTCTATAGTTTTCCTTTTCTTGTAATGTCTCTGTCTGGTTTTGGTTTTAGTGTAATGCTGACTTCACAGAATGAATTAGAAAGTGTTCCTTCTTCTTCTGTTTTCAAGAATCAATTACCCAGAACTGGAGTCATTTCTTCTCTAAATGTTTAGTAGAATTCACCAGCGAAAACAACTGAGCACAGTGTTTTCTGTTTTGGAATGCTATTAATTTTTTATTTAATTTCTTTAAAAACTGTTTATATTACTGTTTCTCCTTGTTTGAATTTTGGTAGATAGTGTTTTCGGTGAAATGGATCCATTTCATCTANATTCATTCTTACTTTGCTAAGAACTTTTATTACAAATAGGTGATGGATTGTGTCAAATGCTGTTTCTGAATCTACTG
This sequence comes from Galeopterus variegatus, assembly GCF_000696425.1. Classification (NCBI taxonomy): domain Eukaryota; kingdom Metazoa; phylum Chordata; class Mammalia; order Dermoptera; family Cynocephalidae; genus Galeopterus; species Galeopterus variegatus. The sequence goes on along the minus strand of NW_007741207.1, from coordinate 14,036 downwards.
ATACGATCATATGATTTTTCTTCTTCAGGTTGCTGATGTGATGTATTCCAGTAGTTGGCTTTTGAATATTGGTGTCCTTGCATATGTGACATAAAGTTCTGCTTGGCTATGGTGTATAATTATTGTTAAACATTGTTTAATTTGATTTGCTTTAATTTTTTAAGGATTTTTGCATCTATGTACATGACAGATATTGGTCTATAGTTTTCCTTTTCTTGTAATGTCTCTGTCTGGTTTTGGTTTT
>NW_007741207.1:7849-12927 GCF_000696425.1 Galeopterus variegatus | reverse complement strand
TGTCTTGGTTATGATGGGTAGTGATTTATCAATCTTATTAATCTTTTCATAGAACCTGTTTAGTTTGTTTGATTTTCTTCCTGGTTTTAATTATTTTGATTTTGTTCTGATTTATATTATTTCTTTCTTTTGCTTAATTTGGATTAAATTTGCTCTTCTGCTCCTGGTTTCTGACAGTTGAAGAATAGACTATTGATTTTCTATCTTTTCTTAAAATAGGTGCATTTAATGCCATAAACTTTCCTGTAAGTAGTGCTTTTGCTGCATTCCATATATATTATAGGTAGAATTTAAATTTTCATTTATTTCAAAACATTCTTATACTGCTCTTGAAACTTCTTATTGACCCACGTGTTACTTAGAGGTCTCCAAAATCTCCAAATGTTTTGAGATTTTTCCAGCTATCTTTCTGTTATTGATTTGTACTTCAATTCCACTGCAGTTCGAGAACATTCTTTTAAATTCTTTAAGGTGAGTTTTATGACATGAGTGTCATGAATCTTGGTAAATGTTCCATAGGAGCTTAAGAAGAATATGTATTCTGTTATTGTTTCATGAAGTATTCTATTAATATCAGTTAGTTCCAGTTGATTGATGGTCACATTTAGTTCAACTACATCCTGACTGATTTTCTGCCTGCTCTAAATATCCATTACCTACAGAGGGCTGTTGAAGTCTCCAACATAGTGAATTTATTTATCTATTTCTCCCAGTTCTATCAGTTTTTTCCTTGTATACTTTGACACTGTTGTTGGGAGCTGTATTAGTACATTTTCTGTTGCTTATAACAGAATACCTAAAAGTGGTTAATTTATAAAGAAAACAAAATTTATTTCTTACAGTTTCAGAGGCTTGAGAAGTTCAAGGTCCAGGGAGCCCATATGATGAGGGCCTTCTTATTGTTGGGACCTCTACAAATTCTTGTTGTGACCAGGGTATTACATGGTGAGAAGTAGCAAGAGCGAGAGAGAGAACCATGTCTCATTTACTCTCCTTATAAAGCCTTCCAAACCATGCCCATGACAACCTATTAAACCATCAACCCATTACTCCATGAATGAGTCATTCCATTCATGAAGGCACAGTCCTTATGATACAACCACCTTTTAAAGGCCCCAGCTTCTACTACAGTATTGGGAGTTAAATTCCAACTTGAGCTTGAGGGAACATTCAAACCACAGCAAGAAGATATGCTTTAAGTATTGTTATATTTTCTTGGAAAATTTAATCCCTTACCATTATGTAATATTTCTGCTTATCTCTTACAATTTTCACTGCTCTGAAGTGATATACCTTTACCTGAAAGTGATATTGCTACTCCAGGTTTGTTTTTATATACGTTAGATTGGTATATCTTTCTCCATCTCTTACTTTTAATCTATCTGTGTCATATTTATTATTATTATTATTTTTTTTTTCTTTTTTACTGACCGGTAACGGGATCACAACCCTTGGTGTCGCGCCCGTACCGGGGACCGGCAACGGGATCGCAACTGTCGGTGTTGCGCCCGCACCACGCTCAGCCAGTGAGCGGGAACCGGTCTCCACATGGATCCGAACCCTCAGTGGTAGCGCTGCCGCGCTCCCAAGCGGCGCACTCTCCAGTGCGCCACCGGGCTGGCCCCTGTGTCATATTTAAAGTGGGTTTCTTCTAGACAACATATGGATAGGTCTTTTGATTTCCACTCTGACAGTCTTGATCTTTTAATTGTTGTGCTTAAACCATTCACATTAGAAGGATTATTAATAGATGCATTTATATCTACCATATTTGTAACTATTTTGTTTCCCTTCCTCATTGTTTCTTTTCTTTTATACTCTTTTTCATGCCTTCCATGGTTTTAATTGAGACTTTTATATGATTCCAGTTTTCTCCTCTCTTAGCATATCAATTATCCTTTTTAAAAAATATATATAGTGGCTGCCTTAGACTTTGCAATATACGGTTATAAGAACTTCAAGTTCCCTTTCCATAGCACTGCTTCACAGATAGTGCAAGTACCTTATAACAGAGTAGTCTCAATTCCTTCCTTCCATTGTTTATAACATATCTATTATTCAGTTTAATTACCAATGAACTATAACTACCAAATACATTCTTGCTATTATTGTTTTGAATAAAATGTTACCCATTAGGTTAATTAAGAATAAAAAAGTAAAAGTTTTTACTGTATTCTCCCTTATTCCTTCTCCACTTCTCTTCCTTTATTTATGCAGGATCAAATTTCTGACCCACATTATTTTTATTCTCTCCAAATAACTTCTTTTAACATTTCTTATGAGAAGACTTACTAGCAACAAATTACCTCTATTTCTGCTTTTCTGAGAATGCCTTTATTTTTTCCTTCCTGTTTGAAGAATAATTTCACTATATACAGATTTCTAGGTTGGTGGAAAATCAAAACTTTAAATATTTTACTTCTTGCTTACGTAGTTTTTGAAATAAAAGTCCTTTGTAATTATCTTTGTTCCTCTATAGGCATGTTGTTTTTCTGCCCCTTTTTACCTTCTTTCAGGATTTTCTCTCTCCTTAGTTTTCTGTAGTTTTAATGTAATTGATATACACGTCTGTAGAATTTTTGGTGTTTATTCTATTTGATGTTCTCTGAACTTTTTGGGTCTGTGGTTTGGTGTCTGCTATTAATTAAAACAAATTCTCCCTTATCATTATGCAATATTTCTGCTTACCTCTTGCAATTTTCACTGCTCTGAAGTGATATACCTTTACCTGAAAGTGATATTGCTACTCCAGGTTTGTTTTTATATAGGTTAGCTTGGTATATCTCTCTCCATCCCTTACTTTTAATCTATCTGTGTCATATTTAAAGTGGGTTTCTTCTAGACAACATATGGATAGGTCTTTTGATTTCCACTCTGACAGTCTTGGTCTTTTAATTGTTGTGGTTAAATCATTCACATTAGAAGGATTATTAATAGATACATTTATATCTATCATAATTTTTGTAATTATTTTGTTTCCCTTCCTCATTCTTTTCTCTTTTACTCTTTTTTGTGCCTTCTGTGGTTTTAATTGAGACTTTTATATGATTCCAGTTTTCTCCTCTATTAGCATATCAATTATACTTTTTCAAAAATATATAGTGGCTGCCTTAGATTTTGCAATGTACAGTTATGAGAACTTCAAGTTCCCTTTCCATAGCACTACTTCACAGATAGTGCAAGTACCTTATAACAGAGTAGTCTCAATTCCTTCCTTCCATTGTTTATAACACGGCTATTATTCAGTTCAATTACCCATGAACTATAACTACCAAATACATTCTTGCTATTATTGTTTTGAATAAACTGCTACCTGTTAGGTTAATTAAGAATAAAAAAGTAAAATTTTTTACTGTATTCTCACTTATTCCTTCTCCACTTCTCTTCCTTTATTTATGCAGGACCAAATTTCTGACCCACGTTATTTTTATTCTCTCTAAATAACTTCTTTTAACATTTCTTATGAGAAGACTTACTAGCAACAAATTACCTCTATTTCTGTTTTTCTGGGAATGTCTTTACTTTTTCCTTCCTGTTTGAAGAATAATTTCACTATATACAGAATTCTAGGTTGGTGGAAAATCAAAACTTTAAATATTTTACTTCTTGCTTACGTAGTTTTTGAAATAAAAGTCCTTTGTAATTATCTTTGTTCCTCTATAGGCATGTTGTTTTTCTGCCCCTTTTTACCTTCTTTCAGGATTTTCTCTCTCCTTAGTTTTCTGTAGTTTTAATGTAAACGATATACCCGTGTGTAGAATTTTTGGTGTTTATTCTATTTGATGTTCTCTGAACTTTCTGGGTCTGTGGTTTGGTGTCTGCTATTAATTAAAACAAATTCTCAGCTGTTATTATGTCACTTACCCCTTCTGTTCTTTCTCTTATTTTTCTCTTTCTGGTATTTCTGTTGCAGTTATGCTACACCTTTTGTAATTTTTCCTTAGATTTTCTGTTTTGTATTTTACTTTTTACCTCCTCTTTCCATGTAAGTTTGGAATATTCTATTGCCATACTTTCAGGCTCACTGATTTTTTTCCTCAGCTATATCCTGTCTATTGATGAGCCCATCAAGAGCATTCTTTATTTCTATCATTTTACTTTAATTTTTTCTTAGAGTTTCTATCTCTCATCTTACATTACCAATCTGTTCTTTCATGTTGTCCACTTTTCTGAGACCTTTCAAATTTCCAGTCTGATAATCCCCAATTCTCTACTTTATCCAGGTCTGGTTCTGATGCTTGCTTTGTCTCTTCATATTGTCTTTGTTTCTTTGCTTGTTTTTGCCTTTTCAGCATGCTTTGTAATTTTTGTTGAAAGACATGCATGATGTATCAGGTAACAGAAACTGAGATTGTATTTATTTTTTTATCCACCTTAGAGTTAGAATGTGTTTACTGTTTGCTGCAGCTGTAGTGTTAGAGGCTAAAGTTTCCCTGCTGCCTTTGTTTTTGTCTCCACCCTTTTGTATTTGGATGTCCTTAGAGCCTCCTTAAATAGGGTCTAAGTCTTGCAGATCTTTTAGCTGTAATCTCCTTTTATTATACAGAAGTGTTATTGATGTGATGGTAGGGTTCTGGGGGTTGTAGAAGCATTCTGTAGTCCTATGATTAGGTCTCAGTCTTGTAGTGAGCCTGAGCTCGGTATTTCATTTCCCTCAGGTCAGTTAGGTTTTGATAACATCACAGTAGGTTAGATTCCAATAAAATAGTTTAATATTTTCCCTGGAGGTTAGGTCTTGTGAAAAGCAGAGAGCTCTGAAGGTATTTCAATGTAATTACTTCTTTTCATCTTCCCCTGCTGGAAGCGAGAGGGGTTCTTTTCCCCAGACCTTCACAGCAAGAACCTGGTANGGGTCTGTGGTTTGGTGTCTGCTATTAATTAAAACAAATTCTCAGCTGTTATTATGTCACTTACCCCTTCTGTTCTTTCTCTTATTCTGCTCTTTCTGGTCTTTCTATTGCAGTTATGCTACACCTTTTGTAATTTTTCCTTAGATATTCTGTTTTATATTTTACTTTCTACCCCCTCTTTCCATGTAAGTTTGGAATATTCTATTGCCATACTTTCAGGCTCACTGA
>NW_007741207.1:6938-7541 GCF_000696425.1 Galeopterus variegatus | reverse complement strand
TTAGCTGTAATCTCCTTTTATTATACAGAAGTGTTATTGATGTGATGGTAGGGTTCTGGGGTTGTAGAAGCATTCTGCAGTCCTATGATTAGGTCTCAGTCTTGTAGTGAGCCTGAGCCGGGTACTTCATTTCCCTCAGGTCAGTTAGGTTTTGATAACATCACAGTAGGTTAGATTCCAATAAAATAGTTTAATGTTTTCCCTGGAGGTTATGTCTTGTNGTCAGTGAATCTGTACTTGTTACTAAGCAGGCTTGCCAGTGTTTCTGGAATATTTCTTACTAGACTTCGAGGGGTGACAATTGTAGCTTTCCATGTCTTCTGTACTTCCTTCTAGGTTTGGGTAAAATCTTAATCTGCCGGTTAGTCATATTACTGGAGAGTAATGATGGTTATGGTGGAGGAAATGGTGGAAAATGGTGGCTCTCACTGGCTCCGTGACAATTCTGTATTCTACTGCTTCTGGAAAATCTCATTGTTTGTGTATTTCAGACTCTTTCAAAGCACTGTGAAATTCAGAGCCACGCCAACAACATTTTTATTTTTTTATTTTTTGTAGAAATCTGTCATCTTTGGGCCCTGCCCAAGCACTGCCTGCCCTTTT
>NW_007741207.1:1630-5511 GCF_000696425.1 Galeopterus variegatus | reverse complement strand
GTGACTGGTTCAGAAGGAAGAACTGGTAGGGGGACAACTGAAGTTGGGTCAGGAGTTAACAGTGGAGCAGCTGAGCAGACAGAGCCCTAAATCAGTTTGTGATCAGTTTCAGAACATAGGAAGGGAACACAGTGAACAAGTTTGATTTATTTTGGGCCATCTCTCCTTGAGAATGAAAATTATGAACTATTTCCCCTACTCCATATGCACATAGGAACATCCAAAAAATTTTCAGAAAGTCAGAGGCTCCTCATGTCATCAATGACACGTACATTTGATAATTTGGTGGGTAGAGCTCCAAAGGTCATAGACAAGAATCAGGAAACCTGTAGCTTTATTCTAGATCACCAAAATCTGGATATAATCCAANAAAAAAAAAAGAAAAACTCTTCTTGTGGGATGATTTAGAGCGAATAAATTAGTAATTTCACCCATACTAATATGCTTCTAAAACGTGCTTCAATTTTCTACCACCTCTTGAGAACTTGAAGCATGAGTGTAAATTCACAGTGCAGACAGTAAAAAGCACAGCTGGTAAACCACAGGGCAAATTTGCAAACCCTTGTGTTTCTTGGCTTAGTTCAGTTAATTACTGTTTATTTTGAATAATTATGCTATAGTCTGTAGTTTAAAAAACATTTTTGTCTGAGCAAATTGACAGAAATATTTACCAATGTCTTTCGTTAATGCTTTAATTTCCCTCAGATAATCACTGTAGAATGCAAAATTTAGCTCACTAGTCTCCATAATAGGCAATGATGTATGCTTAGCCTTTAAAAAATATTTTTTGCTTTATCTTGGTTTTGATGAAGCAATGAATGTTAGTGGTAAACCTGGGAATTCTGACTACCATCTGCTGATTCACCTGCTATCAACTGCTGCTCAGGTGTCATTGAACTAATGCACTGTTTCTGGCATTAAAGTAAATCTGTAAAATTTCTGGTTTTAACAGGCTTATATTACTCCCCCTTTGCAGTTTGTTGCCATCAAACACATGGACTTAAAGAATAAAATCCAAGGAGAAATCTGCTCTTCCTTAAAACTTTACACTGTCTTTAGAAAATTCTTTTAAAAAGTAATTGTGGCTGCAAGGTTCATTTCTTATCCATTGGTAATAAAACATAAAATTAAGTAAAAGAATGGCTGCTTTCTTGTCACTAATTGTGGTAGGAATAGGCGAGCTCCTCAGCTTTCAGCCTTTCACACTCAATCAGCTGCTTTCTATTTCTTCTCACTCTATTGTGCCCTCCTTAATATGGCTCAAGGTATAGGCAGAATTGGCTAACATGTCATAGGCTAGAGAGATTTGACTAAGAAGCTGGAGCTGGCAATGCTGCTGTGGTCATTTCTGCAAGCAAGAACTTGGCCCTCAATCACCCAAGGATATGAAATCCTACGTAAAAGTACTGCCAAATTTTTGTAATTTAAGTGGTATTTCATTTGTCCTTTGCCAATAGTACAGCCATAGTTAAAATAATACTTTTGTCTATAAACACAAAAGAATCACTGAAGGAATAAGTATCAGTATGTCAACATTCTAGTACCATAGTTCCTGATGGCTCTGCTCTTGGAGTCAATAAACAGGGTGAAGTGTCAAGTCAGCATGTGACACAGGTGCTTGTCAAAATCACCCTGTGTGTCCTTTTAAACCCTGATTCATTCTTCTAAATGAATTCTTCATAACTGTAATTAAATAATCATTGTATTTTAGTTTTTAATTAAAATCTATCCTACTATAATGTAAATTCCTTAAAGGCAAGAAACGTGGTGTTCTGTTGGTCACAGAAAATCCTGTCTCAGACTTAGGATCTTGCATATAGTAAGTTTTCAAAAAAATATTAAATAAGTTAATAAAATACTTAAAGAAATGTCAGAACTAAAGCAACAAAGAAGCTAACAATTGATGTTTATTTTTTTCTTTACTTTTCCCAATTTCATTTATTTCTTCTTGGTGTTAGGAAGGTGACTGGTTCAGAAGGAAGAACTGGTAGGGGGACAACTGAAGTTGGGTCAGGAGTTAACAAGGGAGCAGGTGATCAGACAGAGCCCTAAATCAATTTGTGATCAGTTTCAGAACATAGGAAGGGAACACAGTAAACACTTTTGGGCCATCTCTCCTTGAGAATGAAAATTATGAACTATTTCCCCTACTCCATATGCACATAGGAACATCCAAAAAAATTTCAGAATGTCAGAAGCTCCTCATGGCATCAATGACATATACATTTGATAATTTGGTGGGTAGAGCCCCAAAGGTCATAGACAAGAATCAGGAAACCTGTAGCTTTATTCTAAATCACCCAAATCTGGATATAATCCAATGAGGTAATTGGCAATTTTTAAAAACTGGTATATTTATACAATGGAATTGTGCAAAGGTACTTGAAAAAGTTTGTGGAAAAATAGAATTAAAAGATAATACAAATCTTCAATGTGTATTTTGAAAACACTTCACATATTCAGCAATAACAAGGAAGAATCTGGAATACATGCTGAGCAAAAGAAGCTGTATACAAAGGAGTACATACCGTATAACCCCATTTATATGAAGCCCTCTGACAGGCCAAAGTAATCTATGGTGATTGAAATGAGGACAGTTTTTGTCTGATCTAAGGATTTGATGAGGAGTTGTTTGTAAAGGGTACAAGGAAACTTTCTTGGATGAGAGTTTCCCTGTTTGTTTGTTTGTTTGTTTATTTATAAGATAATTTATTATACATATATGTGGGGTACAAAGTTGACTTTCAACAGTTGTTTACAATGTGTAATTATGTATTGTTATGATGAATAAGCTAGCTATCCTGAGCTATCCCGAGCTTAATAGAGTATAACAAATTAAAAAAAAAAAAAAAAACTTTCTACAATGTAACCAAAGATGAGAAAAATACTTTCACTTTTATTTCTTAAATCAGGATTATTTTAGTTTTTTTTTACTTTGTAGTCCCCAATCAAACAGATGTAGATATCGAGTGTTTCTTAACAATCTACCTCCATCTCTGAAAAGTTAACAAAACAAATTGGCAGACACTCCACAATGTCAGTAAGGACACATGGAATCATAAATCACAAGCGAGAAGGGACCGCAGAACCACTGAGCCATATACTCATCCAGTTTAAGTAATTCCTCTGCAACACCTTTACCATGTGCCCCATTACTCTACGTTTACACATTTCAGTTCATGTGTAACTCACTACCTCTTTTAGACAATGTCAGTGTTGGAAATCTCTTCCTTTTATTAAATTAAATTTCATTTATATGCATGTGCATAAAGTGTTTGCCTTTTAACAGAGAATATCTACGCACTTCTCTGTGGTGAATAATAACAATATCTGCTGTACTGTTTTTTTCAAAGTAAATAATAATGTGTAAGACCACTGTTCAGACAGAACACCAGAAAAAGACTAAGATGTTCTCTCATTACAAGATTTTCTCTCATTGCAAGTAAAACCTGATGGGCTGAAGGCAACTATCAGTGATGGATGTAGCCATCTGTCATTCATTTTCATTTGTTAAGGATGGATAGAAAAAGAGGTGTCATTAAAAGGTAATCTTGTGAGGTTTTGATTATAAATCATTCATTTTCATTTGTTAAGATGGATAGAAAAAGAGGCGTCATTAAAAGGTAATCTTGTGAGGTTTAGATTATAGAAAAAGTGCAGTATTACCAATTATGATTAAATAAAATACCATGAAATCTCTAAAAGATATAGAAAGCAACATTAAGAATAGATTATCAGTCCTCAAATCTTAATGATTATTTTGTAGAACACCCAAACTTTTCACCTCACACATCGATTTTTGTAGAAATCTGTGAGTTAGACACTTTCAATGTCTTTCCTAGTGACATATTTTATATTCCAATGAAACCTGGCATTGGAGC
>NW_007741207.1:0-1609 GCF_000696425.1 Galeopterus variegatus | reverse complement strand
CTGACTGACCTCCTTATACTCACCAGTACTAAATTCTTTTTACAATTCTAAGTATGATGCTAGAGAAAGACCTACAATGTGCTACAATTAGCTATGAGAGATAGGAGATTCAATTTCCTATGGGTGGTAATGATTACCACAAAATTAGTTGATGCAGATAAAAACACTTGCAAAATGGTAAACTGCCATTCAGATATTATCAATTATATGGTAAAGAATATTGTGAAATTGCTTTCATAAAAACATGTAATATTTATGTTTTGATAATTAATGATTACCAGGTTAATATTTATCTTTCGATGATAATTAAAAATATTTTTAAAATGTGGCATGGGCTAGGGAAGTGGAAGTTTGCATTACCATAATTGAACTCTCATATAAAAAATAAATTACTAATTTAAATCAGCATATTAATGGCCAGATTAATATTTATTTTAATTTAGTCTTATAATTCCAGTTATAACTCTTAAAAGGGAAATCAGTCAATCACCATTGTCCTTTAGGGAATTTCTGAAGTGTACTATGTATAAGTTTTCGTATTCTTTATGAAGAAAAGAGTAAGAGTTAAAAGGAAACTTCAGCTCATTTCCTTTAACTGAACATATCAGAACTTCAACCTTCATTTTAATATTTTATAATCTTAAACCTTATAAAACTTTAACTTTCTAGATAAAAGTTTAATACAGAGGTAGAAGCTGGTTCTTGAAGAAGAATGTTATGTAAAGATTTCTTAAGAAGGAAGAAGGTGCCAGAATTATTTGTAAATATTTTATGTAACACACAACAGTTTCAATCAAAAAGTGTCTTTTTGATGACATGTAGTACATTGAAAAATAAATTTTAAACTTTCAAAGGATTCTATTACTAATATAAAAAATAATATTANCTGACTGACCTCCTTATACTCACCAGTACTAAATTCTTTTTACAATTCTAAGTATGATGCTGGAGAAAGACCTACTATATGCTACAATTAGCTATGAAAGATATGAGGTTCAATTACCTACGGGTAGTAATGATTACCACGAAATTAGTTGATGCAGATAAAAACACTTGCAAAATGGTAAACTGCCACTCAGATGTTATCACAATATGTTAAAGAATATTGTGAAATTGCTTTCATAAAAACATGTAATATTTATGTTTTGATATTTAATGATTACCAGGTTAATATTTATCTTTTGATCATAATTAAAAATATTTTTTAAATGTGGCATGGGCTAGGGAAGTGGAAGTTTGCATTACCATAATTAAACTCTCATATAAAAAATAAATTACTAATTTAAATCAGCATATTAATGGCCAGATTAATATTTATTCTAACTTAGTCTTAGAATTCCAGTTATAACACTTGAAAGGGAAATCAGGCAATCACCATTGTCCTTTAGGGAATTTCTGAAGTGTACCATGTATAAGTTTTCATACTCTTTATGAAGAAAAGAGTAAGAGTTAAAAGGAAAGCCTCAGCTCATTTCCTTTAACTGAACATATCAGAACTGCAACCTTGGTGTATTGTTGGAGAGAATGAGTTAGTCGACTGAGGAACTTGGAGGGAGTTCCTTCCTTTTTTTGGAGGATTTCTTGGACCTTTTGGAAATTGACAACTTTG
>NW_007741206.1:23370-26442 GCF_000696425.1 Galeopterus variegatus | reverse complement strand
TCTGGTACTAGGGTCAAAAAGAAAAATTAGCTTAGGATTAGTAGGTCTCAATCTAAGGTACGTGTATAAATTCTGAAATAAAATTCACTTAACCAAGCATTACCGTACCTACTGACAGTAGTAATATGATAGAAAATTTAGTGCTAGTGTCCAGGGCTTCTTGGAAAGCATCCAGAGCAAAGAAAACAGAATGTGCTTGGAACATGTTGTTGTTGGGAGTCAGGGATGTTTTCAAAGATTTCTGTAGCCTAGAGTTAAGATGGGTTATTACCAGAAAATGAACAGGGTATCTACCCTAAAATTTGGCAAAGTAGTAATAGCATGAATTAGCATAGCAATAGATACCACCATATGGAACAAGGTGAATCTGCAGAGGAATCTTGAGTCCATGATAATAAGAAAAAAAAAAATAGCATTAAACTCTAATTAAGCATAAAGTAGAGTTTATTGGAATTTTCTAAAAAGCTGTCCTGCTGATTATCACAATTTGTGACATGAAGAATAAAGAGTAAATTTTAAACTTGTTTATGAACTTCTTATATCATCATTATCACCTGGTGACACAAATGTTTCATTTCTGAGTATACTAATTTATCCTTAAGATAAGATAATTGAGCTAATAAAATTAAGTCAGCCTTATGTAATGAGAAGCTTAGCAGAAAACAGACCTATGGAAAATAACTCTCCAATCTGATTAACAATCCTGGGGACATGGAACATAAGGAACAGACCCAGTATTTAATGGTTATGTTCAGAATTTAACCACATGAAAGGACTTAGCCAAGCACATGAGGCGCAGCTGTGAGAAAGTCCATCCTACCAGCAAAGTTATTCTCTGAGATGTGGTTAAATGAAGATTTATGAAGTACCACTGCGATGACACCATTTTCCATGTACCAATGTCCATCTCCAAAGCATATATTTTCTCTGTGGTTGAATAACAGAAAGCATCTTGTCTTGGTACCATTGTATGGCAACTGTAGGGAGATGATATTCAAATAATCCTATATTTGCTATTGCCCATAGGAATAGACCTTTTATTTTAAAAGAAATTGGTTTAGGAAATGTAATTTTTTTTTTAGCTCCACTGATCTGAGTACAGTAGCATCATTTCTCATCTGAATAATTACTATGACCTTCCAATCTGTCACCTTGCTCACCACAGTTTTTTCCTCAGTTTATGAAATCATTATATTTATCATCACAATTTTTTTCTTTCTGTTTTACTCAAAATAAAAGGCAAATTTCTTACACTAGCTGTTTTAGTCCATTTTCTGTTTCTTATAATTGGATACCTAAAAGTGGTTGATATCAGAAAATGAAATTTATTTCTCACAGTTTTGGAAACTAGGAAGTTCAAGGTTCAGAGGGTGTAACTAGTGAGGTCCTTCGTCTTGGTGGGGACTCTCCGTAGACTCCCTTGGTGCTGCAGGGTATCTTGTGGTGAGGGCTGAGCAAGAGTGTGCTAACGTGCTTCTTTCTCTCTTTAGAAAGTCACCAATCTCCTGTAATAATAACCCATGAATCCATTAACCCATTGATCCATGAGTGGATTAATCTATTCAAAAGTGAATAACTCTCATGATCCAATCACTCCTTAAACATTTCACCTTTCAAACACCATACTGGAGATTAAACTTCAACATGAGCTTTGGAGGAGACATTCAACCCTATCACTTGCCTACAGGTCTTACATGATCTGATTCCCCAATATCTCTTTTACTTCATCTTCTACTAACCTCTCTCTTGGTTACTTTGCTTCAGTCACACAATGGCCTTCTTGTTCCTCAAACTCACCAGGCATGATGTTGCACTTGCTGATGATATTAGTACTGCTCAGTTCCTTAACTCTGCTAGAATTGTGTTCAAATGCTACCTTCTCTGCAAGGCCTTCTATAATCTCAAACCCAATCCAGCACATCCTACCATTCTCCCATGTTTTAATTCTCTTCATAGCATTCGACATACTATATTTTTAACTATATATTTTTTTCTGACTCCTCTTCATAGAAAAAAGCCCTAAGGGGGCTAGAATTTGAATCAGTTTTACTCACATCTGTGTTTTCAGCACCTAGAACATTATCATTTAGAAAATAGGTAAATTTAAAACATATCAGCTGAAGAAAGAAAATAGTTACAAATTTCCAGAATTATATTTTTAAATTCTACTTCCACATTACCTTCTAAATACTAGAATACCTGGGTGGGATATACAGAGTTAAATTTTTATCATTATGAAATTTAACTCAATAGCAAAGGAAAATGGTGTCATATCTGAAACCTGGATATAAAAAGTTTTATTTCAGATGATCATGAACATTACTTTTGTCAGAAATTGTTCTGATTTCTATCTACAAAGGAGAAACACACATAAGAGTACTGCAAAAAGTCGGTGGAAAAACAGAATTAAAATATAATACAGGCCCGGTGGTGCACTGCTACAGTGTGCCGCTTGGGAAGTGTGGCAGGCGCCCCCGCCGATGGTTCAGATCCCACATACAGACCAGTTCCCGCTCACTGGCTGAGCCAGGCGTGGGAGCAACACCAGGGTTGCGATCCCGTTGCCGGTCCCGGTCCGGTACGGGCACGACACTGAGGGTTGCGATCCGTTGCCGGACATGAAAAAAGACAAAAAAAGGGGGAAAAAAAAAGATAATACAAAGTCTTTCCATGAACTTCTTGAAGACTGTTGGGGGCCTGAAGCCCCACACCCCTTCTTGTGAGACCGCTCCTACGTGACAATCTGCTCAGATGGCCGTGCTTTACATGATAACTGCCTCGAAATCTGCTTATGCCAGAAACTGATTGCTCCTGGCTATGCAAGTTAATTTGCAAGTGACCTTTTATCCTTCTCCAGAAACTGTTTAACCATAAACATTCTGGGCGGCAACCTTTACTTTGAATGTCCTGTCTTTGTCTCTCCTCAAGATATTATCATATCTTTACATTCCAGACCCTTTGCAGCATGCCTGCTTTTTCCTATATAAGATGTAACCTAAGAATAAATAAACGAGACTTGATCAGAATACTGTCTTGTCTCCATCTCTTGCGTCTCTTGTTTCATCCCATTCC
>NW_007741206.1:15482-22703 GCF_000696425.1 Galeopterus variegatus | reverse complement strand
AATTTTTAACATTATGAAATTTAAATCAATAGCAACGGAGAATGGAGTCATATCTGAAACCTGGATATAAGTTTTATTTCAGATGATTATGAACATTGCTTTTGTCAGAAATTGTTCTGATTTCTATCTCCAAAGAGAAACACACATAAGAGTACTTCAAAAAGTCCATGGAAAAATGGAATTAAAAGATAATACAAAGTCTTTCCATGAACTTCTTGAAGAGTCCTCATATTATTTAATTTTTTGTCATTTTCTCTCATGGCAGGAATTGTCTTGATGACTGTTTTACACTGTGTATATATGTATTGGAGATTTCATGTTAAGGAATATGAGCATATTTCACAGGCATAAACTTTATCAGTAACTTTGTAATGTAACCTGTTTCAAAAAGGGGGAAGCAGAAATATTTTTATTCTATTAATTGACTGTTTTGTTAATATATAATTTTACTTTATGATTCTTTTCCCAAATTTAGATAATCATAGTCTATTATTTATTCTATCAAGCAAAACAGAAGCAAAAACAAATAAACAAAACTACAACAACCAACAAAATTTGAGAAGTAAATGCTTAAATAAAAGTACAGAGAGCCAACTTTCATTCAGCTTCAAATAAGCTATAAGTAAACTGAAGAAGATTTAAAAAAAAAATAGCACCTACATTTTACTCCTTGAAGAAAGGGTTGTACAAGAAGGGAAATCCACTGACCTTGAAGATAATTCTTACGCTTCTCTAAGGAACTTCTCTCATAAATAACTTTAACAGCAAATAAATATTAATTGAACATGTTATTTTAAATAGGATGCAATATTGAAAAGATTTTTTTTATTTCTACTGATAAAACTAAAACGCTTTTGACTTGAAAGAATATAAAAATTTAAATTTACTGATTATGAGTACTGAATAATTAGGTTATAGAAGCCTAACTAGAGGCTTCTATATGCAGATATTTCTAAATTGTCATTGTTGAGCCCTCTCATAACAATGCATTCTTCACGTCCTCCATTGTCTGAAAGATTCCTCTAGATGTTGCTACACAGCCAGTGATATCACTCCCCTCTCTCTTCTTGAAGCTCCTACTCTTATTACTGCACCTGTGTTTCAAGTGATCTCAATGTTTAAGGAAGAAGAAAATAAATTCCTTCCATTTAGTTAAAGATATTGCTCCTTAGTTAATGCAGAAACATACAATTTTAGGGTAAAAAGGGAAGACGTCAACTCTTCTAGGTACCAACCTCTAATTTACAGATAAAAATGTTCCTCCTAAATTGGACAAGCTCACACACCTAGTATGTTGCATGGGAAATATGCATGACTATGTATGATATAAATTCAGACAAAGATGTAGAAGATAAATAAGACGTTTGTATTGAAGAAGCTTAGTATCTATTTGTACATGCCATTATTCACCATGACAACTTAATCATCTTTCCATAACTGGATGCAGTGCCCTACCTCCATTTCCCGGGTACTAATTGATAGTGAGGAAAGTAAAAAAGGAAGTGGAGGAAACTAGTCTGACTGTCAGAAACAGGATTCTTTTTTTACGTAATCTTTAATAATATGACATAAATTTCTCTAGCCTTAAATAAATTTATGTAATAAAGAAAATCACCTGCCCTTCTCTTGCTATTTAAGCCTTAACAATTTTAATACTTATGCAAATTTTATTTTTATAGTAATGACTTAATTGGAAGTGAGGTTTTTTTAAATAAGCTTTTTCTTTTTTAAAATTTTATTTTATTTTATTTTATTTCTCAAAATACATTGTATGTGATTTTCTTGCCCCTTTACCCTTTCTTCTCCATCCCCACCCCTCCCCCTGCACATCTTATCTGTGCACTTGGCTTAAACAGTACAAGGAATTTTTGTCATTAGTCTTTCTTCTTCCCCCCCCAACCCTTTATTTGTTTTTGTGTTTATTTATTAATTTTTAGCTCCCACAAATAGGTGAGAACATGGTATTTCTCTTTCTGTGCCTGACATGTTTGACTTAATATAATTTTCTCTAAGTCCATCCATGTTGTTGCAAATGGTGGTATTTCATTCTTTTTTATAGCAGAGTAGTATTCCATTGTGTAGATGTACCACAGTTTCCTTATCCACTCATCAGATGATGGACATTTGGGCTAGTTCCAGCCCTTGGCTATTGTAAATCGTGCTGCAGTAAACACATCCCTTCAACATGATGATTTCTACTCCTCTGGGTATATTCCCAGCAGTGGGATTTCTGGATCATATGGTAGATCTATCTGTTATTGTTTGAGGAACCTCCATAACATTTTCCATAATGACTGCACCATTTTGCAGTCCCACCAACAATGGATGAGTGCTTCTTTTTCTCTGCAACCTCTCCAGCACTTATCATTCTCAGTCTTTTGGATGTTAGCTACCTTAACTGGAGTGAGATGGTATCTCAGTGTGGTTTTGATTTGCATTTCCCAGATGTTGAGTGAGATTGAGCACTTTTTCATGTGATGTTGGCCATTCATATATCTTCCTTTGAGAAATGTCTGTTCAGCTATTTTCCCCATTTTTTAATTGGATTATTTGGGGGTTTTTTGTTGTTAAATTGTTTGAGTTCCTTGTATGTTCTGGATATTAATCCTTTGTCAGATGTATATTTTGCAAATATTTTCTTCCACTCTGTTGGTTGTTTTTTTACTCTGTTGATTGTTTCTTTTGCTGTGCAGAAGCTTTTTAGTTTGATATAATCCCATTTGTTTATTTTACCTTTAGTTGCCCAGAAATTAACCCATATCCTTACAGCCAACTGATCTTTGACAAAGGCAGCAAGTTTACATACTGGGGAAGAGACTGCCTTTTCAACAAATGGTGCTGGGAAAACTGGATAGTCATATGTAGGAGAATGAAACTAGACACATATCTGTCACCATATACCAAAATCAACTCAAAATGGATTAAAGAATTAAATATACATCCTGAAACAATAAAACTACTTAAAGAAAACATAGGGAAAACACTCCAGGAAATAGGAGTGGGTAAAGAATTCATGAATATGACCCAATAAGCCTTAACCATTTTTTGGAAATATTAAATAGTAATAAAAAATGGTATAGCGACAGTTTGAATCCAGGACTGTCTAAGCTCAGTTACTAAGCATGAAGCGCAACACAGTACTCCAGGCTTCATCTAGTCCTTTTGGTCCTTTCTTAAAGTTGAGTATCAACCAATAAAAGAACTTCCCTTATCCCATAGATAATGCACAGAATCCCAGGGATGGGGTGGAATGCTGACCATCACCTAATGGCACTGCTCAGTCTAGGTAGAAGTCTGTAGCTGCACAGCTATCTGTAAGGATTCTACCTATACATGGGAGCTACCCTCTTCATTTCTTTCTTTTCCTAATCAGCCATTTTCCTTTCTTCCCCTTTGTCAGTGGTGATTGGGCAAGAAAGCAACATTGTGATAGCAACTGAAGCCAAATAACTTATGACTTCAAATCATTTTTGTCATAACTGGAGTGTTTGCACACTGGTCTCAGCTGTACTCCTAACTTCACCTTCTGATGACACAGGGCCAAACCCCTTCATTTTAATCCTTAAATCTCCACCTCTAGAGAACATGGGATGTATGTAACCTATATGACACCATAATGCAGGTGCTTACTGATCCCCACTTGAATATGCCTGAGAATAACCTAGCCCTTGTTGAATATGTATGAGTTCCCGTAGCTAGACAATTCAAAGTTCTAACTCCTGCCTGCTCAGGGAGCTTGGATTATTTATTTATCAGTTTAGAATCTGAATTTATAAAAATCAATATTTCAAGGAATGAGCAGGTTTGTAAAAGACCCTGGTAAGAGGACGGGTTGGGTTGACGCTAGCTATGGGGCCTCTCCAGACCCTCTCCTCTGGCATCACTAGAAATAATAAGTGAGTTCGGCAAGGTTGCTGAATACGAAGTCAACAAACAGAAATTAATTATCTATATAGTAGCAACAAATGTGTGGACACCAAAATAAAAATGAAATATAATTTATAATTTCTCAAAATTACAAAGTAATTTCTCAACATACTAAGAAATACTTAGGTGTAAATCTAACAAAACATATACTGGACTTTTGTGTTGAAGACTACAAAATCCTGTTGGAAGAAATCAATTAAGATGAAAATAAATGAAGGGACATATTGTGAATAGGGTTGGAAGATACAACATAGTAAAGATACTAAGCCCACCAAATTGATAAACAGGTTTAACATAATTCCTGCCAAAATATCTTCAAGATATTTACAGGTATAGAAAATATCATTTTATGCCTTAACATATAATGCTTTAACAATACCTTAAAAAATAAATTGAAAAGAACCTGTTTACCTGATTTAAGATAAGCTAGAAAAAAAAATGAAGACTGTATGATATTAGCAAAACGAGAGATACCTAGAATGAAGGATCAGGTCAGATGACCAAGAAATAGATCCACAAAATATCTGTAACAGAGTTTTGACAAAGTTGTGTAAAACTTAATGCAAGCAAGATAGCCTTTTCAACAAATGGTGTTAAAGGAATTAGACATCTATGGGCAAAAAAAATAAATAAATAAATAAAAAAGAAGCTACGTTTAAAGTTGAAACTTTATTTAAAAATTGAATAAGAGACTTAATCTGAATATAAAATGTAATATGTAAAACTATAAAACTTAAAAAAAGAAAAACAAAAAAGAAAACACCAGTATTTAGGACTGGGCAGACTTCTTAGGCTTGATACTGAAAGCATAATCCACAAAAGGAAAAATTTATGATAAACATCATAAAATTTTTTTTAAAAAACTTGCCCGATGATTGACCCTGTTTAGAGGGTGAAAAGACAAGGAATGCACTGCAAGAAAATATTCACAACCTTATATTTGACAAAAGACTCCTACCTAAAACACATAATGAACTCTCAAAATTCAACAGTAAAAAAATATATAAAATCTAAAAAACCTTATATAAACAATCCAATTAGAAAATAAACACCAGTATTTAGGAGTGGGCAGAGTCCTTAGGCTTGACACTGAAAGCGTGATCCACAGAGGAAAAATTTATGTCAAACATCATAAAAATTTTTTAAAAAGCTTGCCTGATGAATGACCCTGTTAAGAGGGTGAAAAGACAAGCAATGCACTGTAAGAAAATACTCACAACCGTATATTTGACAAAAGACTCCTACCTAAAACACATAATGAACTCTCAAAACTCAACAGTAAAAAAATATATAAAATCTAAAAAAACTATAAACAATCCAGCTAGAAAATGGGCAAAAGCCACGAAGAGACATTTCATCAAAAAGAATATACAGGTAACATAGAAGTATCTGAAAAGGTTTTCAGATGATCAATTAGACACAGGCAAATTAGAACCACAATGAGCTATCACTACACACCTGTCAGGATGGCTAAACTAAACTCTAGTGACAACACCAATGCTGGTGAAGTTCTGGAGGAACAAAAGTCATTTATATTGCTGATGGGAATGTAAAATGGTATAGCTACTCTGGAAAATAGTTTTTCAGTTTACTAAGAAAAGTAATAATAACATGCAACCACCATATGACTCAGCAATTGCACTTGAGCATTTATGGTAGAGAATTGAAAATTATATTTACACAAAAATTTGTACATAAACATTTATTTATAATAGCCATAAACTGGAAATAGCTCAGATGTCTTTCGAATGGCGAGTGCTGAATAAACTACAGCACATTCATGCATTGAAATCCTATCTAACAACTACTGATAGCTCAGTTGTGTCCCCCCAAAAATTCATATGTTAAAGCCCTAACTCCCAGGACCTCNTTTCAGATGATCAATTAGACACAGGCAAATTAGAACCACAATGAGCTATCACTACACACCTTTCAGGATGGCTAAACTAAACTCTAGTGACAACACCAAATGCTGGTGAGGTTCTGGAGGAACAAAAGTCATTCATATTGCTGATGGGAATGTAAAATGGTATAGCTACTCTGGAAAATAGTTTTTCAGTTTACTAAAAAAAGTAATAATAACACGCAACCACCATATGACTCAGCAATTGCTCTTGAGCATTTATGGCAGAGAATTGAAAATTATATTTACACAAAAATTTGTACATAAACATTTATTTATAATAGCCATAAACTGGAAATAGCTCAGATGTCTTTCGAATGGTGAGTGCTGAACAAACTACAGCACATTCATGCATTGATATCCTATCTAACAACTATTGATAGCTCAGTTGTGTCCCCCCAAAAATTCATATGTTAAAGCCCTAACTCCCAGGACCTCAGAATGTGACAGTATTTGAAGATAGGACATTTAAAGAGGGAATTAAGTTAAAACAAATCATTAAGATGAATGCAAATCTAATCTGACTCATGTCTTTAAGAGACCCCAAAGATGTGAATGCCCACAGAGGAAAGACCATGTGAGGACATAAGAAGACAGTTCTCTACAGGACAAGGAGAGAGGCCTCAGAAGAAACCAGTCCTACAGACACCTTGATCTTGCACTTCCAGCATCCAGAACTGTGAGACAACACATTTTTACCGTCTAAGCCATAAAGTCTGTAGCATTTTGTTCTGGCAGTCCTACCAAACTAACACAGTAATAAAAAATAACAAACTATTGATATAAACAACCTACATGGATCTCAGAGAATTATGCTGAATGAAAAAAACTAATCCCAAAGGCATTATTATATACTGTATAAGTCCATTTATATAATGTTCTTGAGATGACAAAACTACAGAAATGAAAACAGATTTGTATTTGTCAGGATAAAGGAATGTGTGGGTGTGGATATAAAAAAGCACCATGAGGCACTCATGTGGTACTAGAAATGTTCTGTATCTTGACTGTGTCAATGTCAGCATCCTGGTTTCAATATTGTACCACAGTTTTGTAAGATGTTACCATTGGGATAATGTGGTTAAAGGTACACAGGTCATGATGTCATTCCATAAAACTACATGTGAATATAATACAGTATTTCCAAATAAAACATAATTTTTAAAAAAATTCTAGAGGATGTAGAAGCAGATAATTCTAAAAGCAGCATAGTGTACTTAAATAAAATCTGCAATTATTAGCCTCAGTATTATTTGAAAGACTGGCACTGAGATATCAGAATAGGACAGGAAATACAAGAAAAATAAGCACTCAGATACTAAAAGCATGACAGGGAAGATAAAATAATAAGAGTTGAAAATAAAGTAAATTTTTATGTATATAAAAGGGGA
>NW_007741206.1:12200-14820 GCF_000696425.1 Galeopterus variegatus | reverse complement strand
TAAAGAGAATGTAAAAAAAAAATCTTCAAATTTATGACAAAATATAATTTTCAGCTATAAATTCTATATCCAGTGAAATAATTAACTATGAGACCAGAAAAAATATATATATATGCACACATATATGCGTAAGCATGTGTGTATATATACATGTGGATATATATATAGCATCCAAGAACTTAGAAAACTTACCATGTGCTTTACGTAAGAAATATGAGCATATGCCATGGTTCAAAGGCTTTTTATGAAGCATCAGTTTAGCCAGGCTACAAGTCTTCAGTTATTTAATCCAACAACCCATCTAGGTGTTGCTGTGAAGGTATTTTACAGATGTAACTAAATCTCCCAATCAGTTGAATTTAAGGGAGATTATACTGGATAATTTGGGTGCTCCTGACCAAGGTCAGTTGGAAGACCTTATAAGTAGGGCTGAGGATTCCCTGAAAGAGAGAAGAAATTCTACCTGTGGATAACATCTTTGGCTGTTGTTCAAGCCCCGGATATCCCCTGTGAATTTAGGTTTTGCTTAATCTGCCTCATAATTAGTAAGACAATTCCTGATAATGAATCTCTCTCTTTCTCTCTCTCTCTCTCTCTGCCTCATATAAATGTCTTTCTCTCTCTCTCTCTCTGCCTCCCTCTCCCCTGCCTGCCTCTGTTTGCTAGTTCTGCTTCTGTGGTTTATTCTGGTGATAAATCAGGAGAGATAAAAATGATGTAACAGGGAAGAAAAAGAAAAAATAAAACAAAAAACTGAGAATCAATTTCTTCAGTTCAGCCTAGGGAAGCGCGATGGCAGCTGAACAGCAGGACTAGGGAATAGTAAAGAGCAATAGTAGGATCTTTCTGGTTGGGAGAAGAGACAGACTGTGTAGAAAATTTGGTATGGTTGAGAGCTTGGGAAAGCTAAATAATATAATAAAGTCACACAATGCAAGAAACAAAGAAGGAAAATTAGAACTTCTAAGAGGGAGAGGGATAATGCCATATAAGAATGTCAACATATGTTCAAAATATGAAGACCCTAGTCCAAACTAAATTAGGAAGACAATGAGTTTTGCAAAAATTATAGATTGACATTAAACATCAGACATAATGTGCAATAAATTGTGAAATGCTAGCAACACAAAGAAGGCATATCATTATGCATCTATAAACTAAAAACAAAAAGGCAATAAGNGGACATTGTAGCTTCTTCTGTGAGTGTGCTGGGACAAGGGGCATGTCTTAAGGCTGAGGAATCACCATGGCTACTGGTCCAAGGGCATGGCACATTCCAGGCAATGGCTCTGGTTTCAAGATGGCACCATCCGGCATTGCCTTGGGTCATGACAGTGAGGGTTGGGGAGTGCACAGTTTGTGCTGCTGTTCTACAGCAATGTAATATGTGTACTCTAGGCTGTTCCCCATGATTGGCTCTGGGATTGTCCTGTCAAAGAATCTGTGGGCCTCTGTGGTGAGAGCAGGGCTTTGTGTGGGTCCTCTGCCTAGCTTTTCACTACAAGGGAAAATTCCCCCTGCACTGATCCCAGTGTCAAAGACGAGGCAGCTGAAACTATGTGACTCTATGTCACAATCCTGGGTTTTCATGCTCCACAGGGATCTCACCAGTCTCCTGCTGCACTCCTATGCTCTCCCACAGATGCTTCCATAAGTATTTCACTATCTGTTAGTTGTTCTGGTTCTTTCCTGTGAGAGAAACATGCTCTGAGCACCTGTAGGTCACCATTTTGTCTCAGCTCTTAGGAAAGTTTTTGTGTGTGTGTGACTGGCCAGTAGGGGCATCTGAACTATTGGCCTTGGTGATATAACACCACAACACCACACTCTAACCAACTGAACTAAGTGGCCATCCCTTATTCTTTTTTAATGGAGACATTTATTGATATAAACTTCACTCTTATTGATGCTTTTTTTGCATCCCATGGGTTTTGGTGTGTTGTGTTTTCAATGTCATTTCTCTCATAATACTTTGAAATTTCTCTTTTGAATTACTGTTTTTCTGAGTCATTGTTGAAGAATGTGTTCTTTAGTTTCACATATCTGTGAATTTTTTGATTCTTTTTTTAATTTGTTATTAATTCTAGTTCTATTTCATTGTGTTGGAAAAGGATACTTGGACAATTTTTGATCTTCTTAAGTTTATTAAGAAGTGTTTTGTTTTGAGACCTATCATGTAATCTATCCTGAAGAGGTTTCTGTGTGTACTTGAATAGAATGTGTATTCTACTGTTAAGTGAAAACTTCCATAGGTGTCAGTTAAATATATTTGGTATATATAGTAAGTGTTGTTCACTTCAGCTGTTTCTTTATTAATTTTTTGTCTAGATGTTTTATTCATTATTTTAAGTGTGGTATTAAAATTTTCTACCATTATTGTATTGCTGTCAATTTCTGCCATCAAAACTGTCAATTTGTGCTTTATATGTTTAGGTGATCTGCTATTGGGTGCATATAATTTTATATTCATAATTATTATATTGTCTTGTTAAATTGACCCTCTTATCATTCCATAATAATCTTCTTTATCTCTACAGTTTTAGACTTAAAGTCTATTTTACCTGATGTAAATATAGCCCCCTTGCTTTCTTTTGTATACTATTTGCATAAGATATCTTTT
>NW_007741206.1:10476-11297 GCF_000696425.1 Galeopterus variegatus | reverse complement strand
TTGCATACAATATCTTGTAGTAATATCCTTCAATTTTAAGTTGATAACTTCAATCACATACAAAAACACTACCCATTTACTACTACATTCACACATAGTTTGTGCTCTTATAGACAGAGACTTCTTTGTATTTTGTGCCTACATTAACAAATTTTTATCTGATAACTTTTATATTAGAGTTAAAATTTATACACCACCTTTATAGTGTTATATTAATCTGTAATGTGTATATACTTACCTCTATCTGTGAGATTTATGCTTTCATTTGCTTTTGTGTTTCTATTTATCATATTCTCATTTCAATTTAAAAATTCCTTTAAGAATTTCTTGTATGGTAGGTTTAGTTGTCATAAAATCCTTCAGTTTTTGTTTGTCTGGGAAAATGTTATCTGTCCATTTTTAAAGGATAGTTTTTCTGGGCATAGTACTCTTGGTTGGCAGGGGGGCAGGGATTGTTTGTTTGTTTGTTCCCTTCTTGAATATATCATTCCACTCTCTTCTAGCCTACAGGATTCCGATAAGAAATCTGAATACAGTCATTTGAGGGTCCCTTTATATATGATGATTGCTTTTCCAGTCATTTGAGGGTCCCTTTATACATGATGATTGCTTTTTCTTGTTGCTTTCATAATTCTCTGTTCTTGACTTCTGCCACTTTCATTGTAATATGTCTTTGTGTAGTCATTTCTTAGTCAATCTACTTTGGGGACTTTTGAATTTCATAAATTGGGTTATTCATTTCCTTCCCAAGTTTTGGGAAGTTTTCAGCCATCATGCATTATATTCAATAACTTTATTGTGGTAGTATACGTGTTTATCAA
>NW_007741206.1:6554-10466 GCF_000696425.1 Galeopterus variegatus | reverse complement strand
TTTTTTTTGCATCCCATGGGTTTTGTGTTTTCAATGTCATTTCTCTCAAGATACATTCAAATTTCTCTTTTGAATTACTGTTTTTCTGAGTCATTGTTGAAGAATGTGTTCTTTAGTTTTCACATATCTGCGAAATTTCTGATTCTTTTTTTTTGTTGTTGTTGTTGATTCTAGTTCTATTTCATTGTGTTGGAAAAGGATACTTGGAAAATTTTTGATCTTCTTAAGTTTATTAAGAAGTGTTTTGTTTTGTGACCTATCACATAATCTATCCTGAAGAGGTTTCTGTGTATACTTGAATAGAATGTGTATTCTTCTACTGTTGGTTAAAACCTTCCGTAGGTGTCAGTTAAATATATCTGGTATATACAGTAAGTGTTGTTCACGTCAGCTGTTTTTTATTAATTTTTTGTCTAGACATTTTATTCATTATTTTAAATGTGGTATTGAAATTTCCTACCATTATTGTATTGCTGTCAATTTCTGCTATCAAGTCTGTCGATTTGTGCTTTATATGTTTAGGTGATCTGCTATTGGGTGCATATAATTGTATATTCATAATTATTATATTGTCTTGTTAAATTGACACTCTTTATCATTACATAATAATCTTATTTATCTCTACAGTTTTAGACTTAACGTCTATTTTACCTGATGTAAATATAGCCCCCTTGCTTTCTTTTCTATACTCTTTGCATAAAATATCTTTTCATCCCTTCACTTTCAGCTTATGTATATCTTTAATACTAAAATGAAATCTTTTGTAGAAACCATATTGCTGGGTCTTGTTTTTTGTTTGTTTGTTTGTTTATTTATTTATTTATTTTTAATTCAGCTACTCTATGCTTTTTGACTTGTGAGCTTATTCCATTTACATGTATGGTAATTATTAATAAGGGTGGACTTACTATTGCCATTTGGATGTTTTTTGTTTGTCTTGCTGAAAACAACTAAATGACAATCTTTTTGTCTCTGTTCATCTTTTACTGTTTTTGTTTGCTATTTAACTTCTGTAGAAGTTTTTTTTTTTTTGCTATTTTTATCTTTTGTGTGTCTATTATGTTATTTTCCTTGTGATTAGCTCAATTGCATACAATATCTTGTAGTAATATCCTTCAATTTTAAGTTGATAACTTCAATCACATACAAAAACACTACCCATTTACTACTACATTCACACATAGTTTGTGCTCTTATAGACAGAGACTTCTTTGTATTTTGTGCCTACATTAACAAATTTTTATCTGATAACTTTTATATTAGAGTTAAAATTTATACACCACCTTTATAGTGTTATATTAATCTGTAATGTGTATATACTTACCTCTATCTGTGAGATTTATGCTTTCATTTGCTTTTGTGTTTCTGTTTGGCATATTCTCATTTCAATTTAAAAATTCCCTTAAGAATTTCTTGTATGGTAGGTTTAGTTGTCATAAAATCCTTCAATTTTTGTTTGTCTGGGAAAATGTTATCTGTCCATTTTTAAAGGATAGTTTTTCTGGGCATAGTACTCTTGGTTGGCAGGGGGGCAGGGATTGTTTGTTTGTTTGTTCCCTTCTTGAATATATCATTCCACTCTCTTCTAGCCTACAGGATTCCGATAAGAAATCTGAATACAGTCATTTGAGGGTCCCTTTATATATGATGATTGCTTTTCTCTTGTTGCTTTCATAATTCTCTGTTCTTGACTTCTGCCACTTTCATTGTAATATGTCTTTGTGTAGTCATTTCTTAGTCAATCCAGTTTTGGGACGTTTGAATTTCATAAATTGGGGTATTCATTTCCTTCCCAAGTTTTGGGAAGTTTTCAGCCATCATGCATTATATTTAATAACTTTATTATGGTAGTATACGTGTTTATCAAAATCATCAAAATGCACACAATCTTGGTGGATTTATTACATGTAAATTAAACCTAAATGAATTCATTAAAAATAAATAAACAAACAAATAAATAAAAAGTTCCTATCATAATGTCTCCCTTGCTTCCAGGCCAAAGAGACTAACACAGTAAAAATGACAAGAAAGAGGAGAACCAGCTGAGCCCTACCAGGGACTAGTCTCATCTAGTTCATGTAGTATCATAGACTAGAATTTAATATTTAAAAAAAAAAAATACCCTAATAGAAGTTTGGCTGGTCCGGCTGGTTAGCTCAGTTGGTTAGAGTGTGGTGTTATAACACCAAAGTCAACCTAATAGGAATTTCAATAGATTTTTTTATATTATTTTTATTTACTCGATAAACAGACCTGTGCTTGGGAGGTTTGTGGCACTGGTGGCACAGCTTTGCTGGGGATGAATTGCTGATTGGTTCACTGACTGGGGATATGTACACGTACTCTGTGGGCCACTCCTATCAGGAGCTGACTCATTGGCAATGTGGCTGCTAGATTGATTCTCAGACTGGGAGTGTGGGTATATGGCATGTCAGGTTCTCTGGGACTGGTTTGCCAGTAGCAGGGTCACTATGCTGCTTCTCTGACCAGCGGTAAGCCTGGCAGGGGCACATCAGCCTTGCTTTTTCTCACTTGGATATGTGTGGCTGTAATGCCTCAAAGACTTCGGGGTGTGTCTTCCAAGGGCATGACAGCTGAACTGTTTCTCTGAACCAGAAGCATGGATGCACTTTGGCTCAGCTAGCTGAATGATGGCCTGTTGGTGGACGTTCTGCTGTTCCATTTCTTGGGCCTTATGTGAAGTTGTGCTTCCTTTGATTTTTCAGAAGCTGGTCTGTCAAGGACAAACTTGCTGAGCCACTTCCCAGGTGGTGGGTGGGGCTGCTAGGCAAACCCACAGAAAGTGGGCCCATCCAGCTGTTTCTCAGATTGTTGGCAAGGGTTCAAGATAGGCCTGCAGTGAGAAGGCCCACCCAGCCACTTCCCAGTTGTTGGGCAGGGTCACAAGGCAGGCCTGTATTAAGTGGCCCATCCAGTCCCTTCTTGGACTGTTGATAAGGCTGCTAAGCAGGTCTCAGCAAGTAGGCTTGACCAGCCACTTCTGGGAATATTACTAGGAGGGACTGCTTTGGATGGAATCATCTAGCTGCTTCTCAGGGAGGGCATGGATGCATTTTATTTTCAATGGCCCAAGGGCACATTCATTAGGGTATAGAATTGTGAGCCATTTCTCCAGCTTGGGGACTCAGGCACACACAATTCAGTCAGTTGGCAGATTAGAGGAAAGAAAGGAGGTGGTCCACCTGAGGAGGGTCTGTCTGTCTGATATGTCTGTTCAGAAGAACTAGGGTTGGCTTCCAAGACTGCAGAACTAGAGTCATAGCTGCTGTGAGACCAGGTTTCAAGCCACCAGGATCAGGACATTGTAGCTTCTTCTGTGAGTGTGCTGGGACAAGGGGCATGTCTTAAGGCTGAGGAAGAACCATGGCTACTGGTCCAAGGGCATGGCACATCCCAGGCAATGGCTCTGGTTTCAAGATGGCACCATCCTGCATTGGCTTGGGTCATGACAGTGAGGGTTGGGGAGTGCACAGTTTGTGCTGCTGTTCTACAGCAATGTAATATGTGTACTCTAGGCTGTTCCCCATGATTGGCTCTGGGATTGTCCTGTCGAAGAATCTGTGGGCCTCTGTGGTGAGAGCAGGGCTTTGTGTGGGTCCTCTGCCTAGCTTTTCACCACAAGGGAAAATTCCTCCTGCACTGATCCCAGTGTCAAAGACGAGGCAGCTGAAACTATGTGACTCTATGTCACAATCCTTTGTTTTCATGCTCCACAGGGATCTCACCAGTCTCCTGTTGCACTCCTATGCTCTCCCACAGATGCTTCCATCAGTATTTCACTATCTGTTAGTTGTTCTGGTTCTTTCCTGTGAGAGAAACATGCTCTGAGTACCTGTAGGTCACCATTTTGTCTCAGCTCTTAGGAAAGTTTTTGTGTGTGTGTGACTGGCC
>NW_007741206.1:0-3826 GCF_000696425.1 Galeopterus variegatus | reverse complement strand
TTAATTCTATTGGAAAAGAGGGCAACTAGTATAAAAGAGCATTTAAGAAAGTCCTCAATGAGAAGATAATACCTGAGATATGGGACTCTTCATGCTGGAAAAAAAATTAAAGAGCAGAGTAAGGGCATATATGTATATGGTATGTTTAAGGAATAAGGTATTATTGGGGATGTTTGTAAAATGGAGTGTTTTGGAGGAAATTTCTAGAACCTGATGTTATATGACTATTGCATCAAAACAATGTGACTTAGCACAAGGGTTTTAATTAGTTAATAACTTTGTGTATGGTGAATTCAGGAAAGGTTTGCTGGGCAGTTCTTCTCAAATCAAAGTAATGTCACTTGAGGTGACTGTGGAGGACTCATTTTCAAGGTGGCTTCTTTACTTATATGTATGGTGCTTCCATATTCTTGGTTTCTTTCTATGCAAATGTCATTGCATCATCCAGAGTTACCCCATGTATCTTGGGACTCTCACATCATGGTGGTCATGGAATTGTGACCTGCTTATAGTAAGTTCCAAAAGGGACAGTTGAAAAAGGCTTCAAAGTTCAAGGCTTTTTACAACAGTCTCAGAAATCAAAGAATGTTTCTTCCGTTGGCTGTTGGTAAAGCAAACAGATGCCATCCTAGATTTGAGATGAGGTGAATTAGATTCTACTTTTCTGGTTCTTAGACCTCTCAGACTAGAATCTATACCATGGACTTTCCAGTTTTCAGTATTTCAAACTATACCACTGCCTTTCCTGTGTCTCTAGCTTGCAGATGCATATCATACGGCTTCTCATCTTCCATACCTGTATGAGCTGATAACATATATATATATATATATATACACACACACACACACACACACACACACACACACAACCATATATTTTATATTATATACACATCTCTCTCTCTATATATATATTTCTTTAAACATAATTCCTCCAGGTTGAAGGTGTATGAACTAGTGTTACAAGTCTTCTGTCCCTCTGTCGCTTCCTTATACACAATCAGGAGATAATGATAACATAGGGATAGTGCAACCAAAATATAAATTCTGAAATCCACCTGGCGCAGGACACCATTATATTAATTAGAACCCAGTCCTGTTCTGATAAGTGATTATATGCTGCTCTAACACTTTGTATTTTAAGCTGATTCCTGTTCATATGAGTTTTAAAGTAATTTTAAGTTTAAAATGATCTATTTTGTTTTTTTTCTTGTATAAGTTGGAAGTTACTTTGAACAACATAATTATTTTAAAAACACTGTGGAATTTCTATAATCCTAAATGGGTTTCACGTCACTAGATATAAGCCACACACACAAATTACTTGAAACAAGTTCCCTCTTGCTGAGAGTCAGGGTGATGTGGGGAAAATTCCAAGATTCTTAGATCTTTTGGCTAGGACAGAGCATTAAAAACACACACCTTTAGGATTCTCAAAAACATTTTTGTTTTACAAGTCCCTAGCTTTCTTCTGGGGACTTAATGAACAAACTTATAGCCACAACCTAGATATGAATTTGACCCTGGTATCATGTTTTCCTAGCAGAGCCCTAATTAACATCTTTTTTTTCCCCTGAAACCATTAAGAATTATGGAGATGAATGGATATTTTTCAAAGGAAGACATACAAATGGCCAACAGGTACATGAAAAATGCTCAACATCACCAATAATCAGGGAAATGCAAACAAACACCACATTGAGATATCTCATCCCAATTAGACTGGCTATTATCAAAAAACTAAGGATAATAAATGCTGGCGAGGATATGGAGAAAAGGGAACCCTTCTACGCTGTTGGTGGGACTGTAAATTAGTACAGCTATTATGGAAAACAGTATGGAGATTTCTCAGACAACTACAGATAGATCTACTTTATGACCCAGCAATCCCTCCGCTGGGTATATCCCCAAAGGAACGGGAATCATCATGTTGAAGGGATCCCTGCATTCACAAGTTAACTACAGCTCTATTTGTCTATTTTTAATTTTTATTTATTTATTTATTTCAAATATTCATGAGATACAATGCTGATTGTTCCTCCTCCTGCCCATGATGTGGGGGCCAGATTCATATTGGGGGCATACCCATTACCAGAAATTACTTTTGTACCCTTTGTCCCTTTCCAATTATCCCGAACCTCCCTCCTCTCCCCCCTCTCCCCTCAACTCCAATTTGTAGCCCTAGGAATGTTCCCTCCCTCTGTTGGATCATGGGACTACTGTGGTCTTTCTTTCCTGTCTTCCTTTCTCTCTTCGCTCGCACATATGAGTGAGCACATGCAGTATTTATCCTTCTGTGCCTTCCTTGTTTCACTCAACATAAATTTCTCCAGGTTCATCCATGTTGCTGTAAGTGGGGGTATTTCATTATTTTATATGGCAAAGTAGTATTCCATAGTGTATATATACCAAGTTTCCTTATCCAATCATCTATTAATGGACATTTAGGTTGTTTTCATATCTTGGCTATTGTAAACAGAGCTGCAATAAACATGGGACTGCAGGTATCTCTTCAACATGATGATTTCCATTCCTCTGGATATATACCTAGAAGAGAGTTTGCTGGATCATATGGAAGATATATCTCCTACAGCTCTATTTACAATAGCCAAGATATGGAACCAACCTAAATATCAATCGACAGATGACTGGATAAGGAAAATGTGGTACACAAATTACTCTGCCATAAAAAAGAATGAAAGTCTTCTATTCATAGCATCGAGGATGAGCTTGGAGAAAATTATCTTAAGTGAAGTAGGACAGGCACAGAAGGAGAAATAACATATTTCCTCACTCATAAGTGGGAGCTAAGAAAGAAAGAAAGGCCACAATAAAGCATTGAAGTTTCAGAAGGAAAGAACAGACGTATAGTTTCCAGGTCCATTACTGAGGTGGGAAGGTGGGAGGTGGAAGGGAATTAGGAAGTAATCGGGTAAGAGACACAAAGAATAATTATGATTTGTAATGAACATGCTAATAACGTTGATTTGATCATCACATACTGTACACAAATACTGAGAGTCAACTCTGCACCCAATACATATGTATAATAAAAAATAAATAAGTAAATTAATAATAAAAGTAATAAAAAGTTATTTTACAAAAGACAATTATGGACAACATATTTGTGTGTCAAAACCATCTGAATTCCAGAGGAAGACTAAAAAGTGAACAAATTCATAAAGTGCTAAGTAAGAAAGATAAGAAAAAGTAAACACGAAATGACACTATAAATATATTTAGAAACATCAAAAAAGGTGAATTCGTAGGAGCTTCCAAGCCAAAAATCATATAACCTACTAATATTAGAGAATTTTCAACAGAAATATTAGATTTAAAAACAAAATGGAGAACAATTTTTAAACTTCGGAAAGGAAATAACATGGAGTCTCTGGTTTTATTTCCAGCTAAGGCATAATATAAATATGACTGAAGAGTAAATATGCAATTAATGATACAAAGTCTCAGAAAACTTACCACATATCGGCTAAAAAAAATCTCATGAAGAAATTCCTCAAGGACAGAATGAATTCCATATAAATTGATATTATATTGAATTGATATTGTATTGATTAAATATCACCATCCTCCTCACTCTGTTCACTTTCTAATCCTCGAAACCTCTGATTATACTCCTATTACTTTACACAGAAAAAGGGACTTTGCAGATGTGATTAAACTAGATTCAGAAGGGCAGATTATCCAATATTTTCTTCGTGCGCTCATGCAATCGCAAGTATCCTTAAAGATGAGAGGAGGCAGAAGCCAAAAGGTGGAGAGATATTTGAGGATGGTTTACTACCGGCTTTGAACATAGAGGAAGGCG
>NW_007741205.1:25904-26446 GCF_000696425.1 Galeopterus variegatus | reverse complement strand
TAACTGCTTTTCTATTAGGGTGTAGCACACTTCAGCACCCTTCCAGAGCTGAGACCAGAATTCTACAGGTGTGTGGAGTTGGTCTTGTCTCTGCCACAAACCCCATCCTAACTGCTCCTGGGTTATATGTACATCAAACCCAAAGGGTTAGTGGGATCAACCACTTGTAAAGCCTGTACTTGCTGTATTGCCCTTTTTGTAGCCCAGTACATTTGTTCTACTTCCAATCCCATGGGGGCTCCTTTCTTTGATAATGCATACAGTGAATGTTCCATTTGGACCATATGGGGCACAAGAGCTCTCCAATACCCCAGAAGTCCCAAATATGTCTGTAGCTGAGCTGCAGTTGTTGGTTAAGGATACACCTGTATCTCATCTGTAATAGCTTCTGGGATGACCCTCATCTTACCCAACCAGACCACTCCCAGGAATTTGACTGACAGCCCCAGTCCTTGCACTTTGGCTGGGTTCACAGGCCACTCACATTGTTCCAAATGACTTAGCAGCATTGAAGCTGCCTGGATTAAATCTGCAAGAGAATC
>NW_007741205.1:19626-24971 GCF_000696425.1 Galeopterus variegatus | reverse complement strand
GGTCCAATACATAATGATAAGTCCCCAGCTGAGTCATCAGCTGATCCATCAAGTCATGAACGGAAGGCACAGCTGCATATAAAGGAGGCACTACTTTGTTCAGTTATCAATAACCCACAATTATTCTCCAGGTACCATCAGGCTTTTTCATGGGCCATACCAGAGCATTGAATGGGCTCTGAGCCAGGTGAATAATGACAACTTTCTCTAATTCCAATATAGTAGCACTTATCTCTGCATGTCCTTCTGGTAGGCAATACTGCTTTACATTAACTACATGTCTTGGCTTGAGTAACACCTGTGGGTCATGTTTAGCATATCCTCATAACACAGGCTTTACTGTCCGTATTCACAGCCATAACTCTCCAACTGTTGTTTGCAGGTGCAAACCATAAAGTACATCCATACCCAAGATGTATTTAGCTACAGGGAATATATGTAGAGTAAATACACAAGGAGGTAATCTTCCTATGCCCAATGGCAATGACATATCTTTGACCTCAGTAGTATGTCCTCCGTAGCCATCTATATGAACTGTGGCTGTTAGAAACTTATCTGGATTGCCATATATCAGGCTACATTTTGCACCTGTATCTACCAATGCCAAAACATGCTGCACATTCATCCTCAACAAATGTATTACCAATTCAATATGAGGCCACATTCATCCTCAACCAATGTATTACCAATTCAATATGAGGCCTCATCTGCCCCCAAAAGATGAGTACCTTGGCCTGCTCCCTATTCGAAACTGAACAGTTCATCTGCCTCCTCAGGAGTAATCAAAAAGTCTTTTAAATCCACCGAACATACCTTGCTACCTGTTTCTGGACTTTTAGTGGAGAAACGCTGTTCAGGACACAATTGCTGCCACAAGGCCAACAGAACTGCATTTGGCTGCCAGTCAATTTTCTTTTTATCAATACCTGCTGCAAGCAAGTCAAGGCATATCTTCTTGTGGTTAGTCTTGCCTGATCCCTTTGGGATAAAATTCCAAGTATTTCTTGGGGGTTTGGTCTTAGCCACCTTTTGGACCCCCTTTGCTTGTCTGCTATCCTCTATTTCACCCAAGCCAGCTATCATGGTCATTACCTCATGTATAGGATGACCAATGTAAGGGGCTAGTATGGCCATCAGTGACCCAAAGGACGTTGATGTGGCATTTTGCAGTGCTGTGTCTCTCATGCTGCCTGTAAAGTTCATCATCCAGGCCACAGGTGTTCATGTTATACATGGACTGCCACATCCCCAGCTCTCGAGTGGTTTGGACCAGCTCAGCGTACATTTGCCATTTGCTGACAATCTTGGGCAGTTCTCCAGCATTTGCCCACATGGTTTGGGCAGCTGCATTCACCTAGTCCATCAAGGAGTGATTACCTCATCTGAGTGCATACCTGCGGCTATTCTGCAGCCATTGTCTCAGGGACAGGTGCATAGTGATGGAGGCAAATTTCTCCTCATCCTCACCAGAAAACATTACACTATTCACTCCTAGGCCCCATAACCACAATAGCCAAGCAGCCAAGGTCTCCCCATGTTTCTGCCTTAATTGTCTCCCCAAGTCAACTAATTCAACCTGGCTATACAAGACATTGGTAGTGAACTGGGTCACCTGTGGATTGCCCACCGGTTGTCCATCTGGTTCCATAGGCTGCTCATGCCTCAATTTCTTGTGCACAACAGGTCATGCCTGGAGATGCATGGCTTCCCCCAGCTCACCATTGGGTTGGTCATCTTCCCTGGTGTGAGGGGCAGGAGTGGCCAGTTGATGCTTGTCACCCTGTAGGACATTTATCCATGCTTCCAAAGACTCTCCTTTCTGCCTCAAATCTGCCAGTAGCTGCACATCATCCACCAACAATTCTGTTTTCTGCTTCAGCTTTTGATCTGTTTGCAGCAGAGTGAACAAAAGCCGGGCTCCCATCAGCAGAAAAGTGGCCACTGGGCACCACACAATCAAAGACAGCCACATGCCCTTCCCCCCAAGGGATTTTTCTGCCATAGTACCTGGTCTATGCTGTTCAGTACAGTGTGCAGTAACCAGGTCCCAGTCAACAGGAATGTGGCCATAGGGCACAGCATGCTCACAAGTAGCCACATTTCCTCCTTCTTCCAGGGGCTTTCAGCTTCTGTATCTGCTCAGAGTCTTGTCATAGGCTATGCCAAATGTGATGTATTCCTGCCAACTATGCCAATTTGTCTAGCTACAACAAAGGCTACTGCAAGGCTAATGCTAAGGCTGATGTCACAAATCCTGCTCACAGCACCAATTGTCTAGCTCTTAATCCTGTTCATGATGCCAATTGTAAAGNGGGTCACAAACCCTTCACATGCCAGGCTGGGTCACCAGACCCCTTCACACAGGTCTATAAGTTAGGCAACTGGCCACACTGTCTTCAGCAGCTGCAGGTCTGGAAAAACATGGCAGCACAGGGTGGGTGCCTGAGGCAGTAAAACACCAGGCAAAGCAGCACCACGTTGCAGGCACACTTACTCCACCCACACACGATGTTTACAGAACCACTCTGAACTGGCTCCAAGGTGAGGGGAGCCTGACCAAACTGTTCCATTTTCCCAACAACCAACAATTGTATTCAGTTTTTTATCTCACAATTCCAGTTGTTGCAGATATTATGATTGTAAAGATTTTGTGATGGTAATTAAACCTGTTGTACAAACTGATGGCACTGGGTATGCTGTCTACATACTGCAATCATTATTTTTTTCTTAATTCCAAAGACACCTAAAAACTAAGATCAATTTGTAGTCATGTGGCAAAGACCCTAATGTACTTTTGCAATACTCTCCCAGGGGTATTTAAAATCCTTCCACTTGCCACCTACGGTTGTGATGCCAGAGAAGAGGGTATAGGAGGCCCAATAATTGGACTCAACCCATCCTGTCCTCTTACCATGTTCTTGACTCCACCACAGGAAAGAATTCAAGAGCAGAGTCACAGTAGAAAGTGTGAACAGGTTTAATGTAATGAATAAGAGATACAGACTTCACAGAGTAAGTGATTTCTAGTTCCAGAGACTGACAAGGGCCCACACCAAGTTTAATTGAAAAGTAAGAAATACACACTTAAAGTTTAATACAGAGTGCAGGATGGCTCAAGAGAGTGTGCGGCCACTTGCTGAAAGTAAGCTTGATACAGAAAGAAAGAAATATATACTCCAGAGGCAGAGCGTGGGATGGCCCCACAGAGTGAGCAAACACTCCGCCTTCTGCTGGGATTACAATTTTATAGTCTCACTGTCTGATACATATTCATGCTATCTAATGAATATTCAACGAAGGGGGTGGTCCCCGGTTATGTAACATAGTCCTGCATACACTCAGTTGATCTCTTTCAGGACATGTTCATTGGTCAAATTCTATCACAAGAATATATTCAATATGTATTCAAGAATATTCTGTGATTTTTAACACCCCTAGTGGAAGGTCATTTAAAGGACAAACTCCCTTGTACTGAGCATGCATGGTCACTGGAGTTGTATAAGCCTGTGTAAATTCCTTTTACTGAGCATGATTAGCTATTGGATTTGCATAAGTTCACCCCTTGTGGTCTTGATCTCCCTGCGTTGGTGCTAAAAATAGATCCAATAAGCAACATTAACTCTCCTCTAGGGGAGGGTCTAGAGGAGGTATCTGAGACCTTGGGGAGTGGCTCTAAACTCAGAGGTGTGTCCTGAAACCTGAACCCATGGAAACTGAGAACCTTCTATCTCAGCTGGGTCATGATTTAGTGTGAATATCTCTACATTCTGATGTCCAAAGTTTGCACTGTATAGATGCTGTCCTATTGATTAGCAAGTTAGAAGCTTCATTTCCAAAGGTTCTGAATGCAGTATTATACCTCTATCTGAAGAAGTGATTGACAAAATTCTGGAGATCCATCACCAAGTACATTTTCTTGGAACTATGTGGATGGATTAAAAACTCTTAGTTCCTTTGTCATTTAAGGAAAATTGCTTTCTCTTCACCCCACAACACTGCTAAAAAGGAAGCCCAGTACTTTATTAGACTTTTAGATTTTAGAGACAATATGTGTCTCACTTGGGCATTCTACTTGGTCTCTGGTATTGGATAACCTGCAAATCAGCATCCTTTGAGTGGAGACCAAACCACAGGTTATGTTGGAAACTATTCAGTGAACTGCAGTATACTGTTTATCTTTGGAGCCCCTAATGATTACTTTGATGTTTCCATATGTATTAGTCTGTTTCTGTTGCTCATAACATAAATATCTGAAACTGGGTGATTTATAAAGAAAACAAAATTTATTGCTTTCAGATTCTGGTTGGAATCTCCAAAGTCCAAGGAGCACATTTGGTGGTTGTCTTGGTGTTGGCAACAGTGACTCAGGAGCTTCACATTGCAAGATGACTGAAGCAGAGAGAGCCAAAAGAGAGAGAGAGAGACTGTCCTCTCTCTTCTTTTTAAAGCCCTCAGAACCATGCCCCTGATCATCACTTTTTATCCATTCACTATGTCATGGTCCTACAATCTAATCATTTCTTTAAGGCTCCACCTTTCAATTACCATAATAGGATTTCCCACCCTCTTAACAGTTACAGTGGCAACCAAGTTTCTGATACATAAAACTTGGGAGACACAATTCAGGCTTCAATGAGTTTTGGGGGGACATAAGTCAATCTACTATATCATGACTGATGATTTTGCACAATAAAGCCTCTATCAAAGGTGTCAGCCTCCATCCTGAAGCCCCT
Source organism: Galeopterus variegatus (assembly GCF_000696425.1). NCBI lineage: Eukaryota > Metazoa > Chordata > Mammalia > Dermoptera > Cynocephalidae > Galeopterus > Galeopterus variegatus. The sequence continues at coordinate 20,238 of NW_007741205.1, read as the reverse complement.
CCTTGGGCTTTTGACTCAACATCTCCTGAAAGAGCTATGAGGTACATTGCATTTGGAAAACAGTTATTAGATGGCTAATATGCTCTTGTTTAAATGAATGCTTGATCCAAGAGCCCTCATGTTTATGGCGTGATGTTTCCACTTTGGGGTGGCATAATTCAGACTTATTGACAATCAAGATGGGAAGGGCCTGCCAAAATGCACTTGTAAAATGGAAATGGCATATTTATAAGCATAGCTGGCCTGGCCCCAGCAGTATTCTGGCTTTATATGAAAAAGTAGGAGGTATATCTTTTAGGGGAAAACTTTGTCCTCTTTCTACTGCCTGAGTCAAATCTTCAGGATCAATGGGGCCTTAGATTCACGGAAGTTCCTCTGAATGTTTGGGACTGATTACTGACGGCTCATCTAAACTGAAATACACTAGTATCCACTGGGATGTTCCCCCTGTTCAAACTTAGTACCAGCTATGCAGAACTGAAAGTGTATATGGTTGCTCTGCTCAGTGCACAGAACTCAAACCTGTTTCCATGGCTCTGGCTAATACTCCCCTTGACAAACCTTACTATATTTCTATTGAGTCTTGGTCTATTGACAATCGCCTAACTGTTT
>NW_007741205.1:17236-18237 GCF_000696425.1 Galeopterus variegatus | reverse complement strand
TATGTTTATTGCCTCTGCCTGGAAACAGACAAAACAGCAATGATTAGGGTCCTAGGCAGGAACTATGGGCAATAGCCCCCTCCACCCAGAAGCAAGTGAGGAGACAACACGTGGGATCCTAGACAGAAGCCAAAGGCAGTCATCCACTATGCCTGGAAGCAGGCAAGACAGCAATGCCCAGGGGCCAAAGGAGGAGCTGTGGGCAGCAGCCTCCTCTGTCCAGAACAAACCTAGGCAGCAACACCCAGGGTCCTACATAGGAGCAGAGGGCAGCAGCCCCTTCCACCCAAAAATAGGCAAGAGAGCACACTGAAAACATGGCTTTCATGTTGGTAGCCAACCACAGCCACCACCACAGCTATGGCTGTTGCAAAAGCAGCTTGATACTATGTCAGTGGCCAAAGCCTCTGTTCAGGTTGCCCACAAGACACTCAACTGCATTGACATAAAGGGAATCACCACCGAAACCCAGAAAAAGAAGATGTCTCTCTCCTCAAAGCCCACTCCAGAGTAATAGAAGAAGCAACTGCTTTACCAGATGACCAGACATCAATGTACAGATACTAGAAATATGAAAACCCAAGAAATTCGGACACCAAAAGAACATAGTAATTCTCAAATACCAGACCCTACAAAGCAAGAAATCCTTGAAATAACTGAAAAGGAATTCCAAGCAGTAATCTTAAGTAAACTCACTGAGATACAAGAAGACTCAATTAGACAACATAAGGAAGTGACCAAAAAAAAAAAAAAAATCCAGGATATGAAGGAGGAAATTTATAAAGAGATTAATATCTTAAAAAAGAACATAGCAGAACTGAAAGATTCACTTACTGAAATAAAAACAAACAAACAAAAACAATAACTTAAGCAGCAGGCTTAAGCAGACAGAAGGAAGTCTTGAACAGATAGAAGAAAGAATTTCTAATTTTGAAGGTAGTCTTTTTGAAACAACCCAGACAGACAAAAAAAAAAAAAAAAAAAAAAAAAAAAAAAAAAAA
>NW_007741205.1:6710-16742 GCF_000696425.1 Galeopterus variegatus | reverse complement strand
CAAATACACAAGAAAGAATAAAACCCACTAATGGAAAAAAATCACAACAAAAACACATTAAAGTAATAATGCCTTTGCTTTATTTCTGATTTTAGTAATTTCAGTCTTCCCCGTTTTTGTTGTTGGTCAGTCTAGATAAAAGTTTGCAAATTTTGTTGATCTTTTTAAAGAACCAACTTTGGTTTTAGTTGTGTTTCTGCATTGCTTTTTAAATTCTCTATTTCATATATTTCTGTTGTAATCTTTGTTATTTCCTAGTTATATTTGCTTTCAGTTTGCACTTCTTTTTCTATTTTCTCAAGGTAGAAGTTTTCATTACTGATTTGAGATTTTTCTTATTTTTAATATAGGTATTTAAAAGTATAAATTTTCCTCTAAGCACTGAATGAACCCCGCATCCTATAAATTTTAATATGTTGTGCTTTGCTTTGTATCCCAAAGTGCTCTCTAATTTCCCTGTGATTTTTCTTTTTACTCATTGATTATTTAGGAGGGTGCTGTTTAATTTCCAGATATTTGTGAATTTTCTTCATTTCTTGCTGTTACTGTGGCCAGAGAATACATTTTCTATTATCTTAGTCTTTTTTACTGTATTAATAATTGTTTTGTGGCCAAAAATTAAAAATTAAAACAATTTTTTATGACCCTGCTGAAAAAATATATGGTATATGCATAACAGCTAATTTTTTTTAAGAATATATGATTATATTGTTGTAAGTGGGATTTCTTAATCAAAGCACAAAAAAGAGCTAAATGACCCTGCTGAAAAAAATATGGTATATGCATAACAGCTAATTTTTTTAAAGAATATATGATTATATTGTTGTAAGTGGGATTTCTTAATCAAAGCACAAAAAAGAGCTAACCACAAAAATGAATATGTTGGTATATTTAAAGAAAAATAAAATCTCCATTAAGCAAAATTTCATTAAAGGAAATAAAAAAGATGAGCCATCAATTGGAGAAGATAGTTGTAGCACAAAAAACTGATAAAGGTACAACTCAGTAGAAAATGTACAAAAGATGTTAGCAGGCCATTTATAGAAGAGAAAATATTTATGGCCAATGAACATATACAGAAATGTTCAACTTTATTAATAATTATTTTATAACCATTCAATTGGAAAACTTAAGTGAGACAATGCGAAATATTACTAAGCCTATAGATCTCTTAAAAACTAATCATTGATACAAGGAATTTCAAAAACTATTTGGCATTTTCTTTTAAATTTGAATATTTAAATATTTTCTGACCCTCTAACTCTGCTGCAAATTATATACTCAAAGAACCTCTGGCATTTGTATACTGGGATATATTTATATGTATATATCTTCATAATATCATTGCTTGTAATAGTAATAAATGTGGAAATGCCACAAATATCCATTGACAGGAAAAATAATAAATGGTGGTGTATTCTCAACAGAGTATTTACATAGCAGCAAATATTATTGAACTAAGTGTTTATGCAAACTATGAATAAATTTTAGTGTCATAATGTAATATAAAAAAGCAAATCACTTAGAACTACATAAACTTTTTTAAAAAGAAGGGCCAAAAAATGTGTGTGTGTGTTAAAAATACATTAAAAATCAAGTGAATAATAAACAAATTAAGGACATGTTACCACTTGGTAGAGGCAGGCAGGTAAGAAAAGGGAGATGCATTTCTACATTCAAGTCATTGATAATGGTTTAGATGTAGGTACAATAATTTTGCCAATAACATTATATTATCTGAAATAAGTGTATATTTAAATACATTATTATGTGGAAAATACACATAAAAACAAAAAGGTATACAAATTATTTAATTATGATACTGTATTATTATTCAAAAATAATAATTGAGTTCTGTGTAAATGATCCCCCAGCCAAAAAGTAAAAACAGCAAAAAACAAATTGAAAGAATAAAAGTATGTGGTGAAGACAAAGGCTGGAGATACTGTGAGAGCAAAAGTCATAATCTCATTCTTGTGTCACGTTCCCTGCTCTTCATGACTGAAACATTTAAGGTGATCTGTAAATGACCTGAATGTTGAACCTCAGTAGGAGGATGGTTGTTAAGTTTCTGCAACTTATCTTTAAAGCAGCTTGGACGCTCCAAGACTTTAAGTTTGCACTTGCACGTGGGTCATCCTTTTGATGAAGCATCCACTGCAGCATGACTGAGATTTCCTGTGAGAGTAAAGAATATTTTTATCAGTCAGATTATGCTCTTCTTAATACTGGCTGTTTGAACTCCATGAATCTCCACACACTCTGCACAAATGATTTTAGACACTTGTAAGTCAAAATTATACTCTTAGTTATATATCTAACTTGTTGAGGATGTCATTGTTTTGGGGAAAGAAGTAACAGCACCCAGGAAGATTATAACAATATAAAAGTGGATGCCTTGTGTTGCTTCCATCTATCTGTGACACATCCTTGCTAGTAAATGACAGGGAAAAGATGAATATCCAAATAGATAGTGACATCTTGATCAAAGGAAGCAAAAAACGAGTCACGCACAGCAGGTTTAATCAGGTTAATTAGAATCTGGGTTGCATTTTGGACCTGGGAATATTCATCAACAGGCTGTCATCAAAAGAAGGATTATCTTCACTTAGTCTAAGGAGCATGACAGGTGTGTAGCATTTGGATAGAATGTCTCACACTAGCTCTCTGGGACGAAGCTCTCTCAGAGAGTTGCACTTTAGCAGGCTGCCTCTGAATAAACTGAAAAATGCCAGGTGTTCCTGTTACTCCATTGTTTAGAAGCATCACTTTCTGGTAGAATTGTTGGGGTGCAAAAGAGGGAGGCGGGGAGAGGAAAACAAAGAGAAGGTGGGGAAAACAATGGAAATGAGAAAATGTAGAAAAAGGGAAGAAGAGTTGAAAGGAGGAGAGTTAGGAGAGGAACAAGATGGAGATGGAGAGAGACTAAAGGGAGACGAGAGAGATTGTAGAAGGACTTTATCCAAAATCATAATAAATATTTAAATACATAGCAAATAACTTTCAAATAATACACTAACCTCATGTTGGGGATTGCAGTGTAGTAAGACATTCTTTCTCTTGATTTAATCCATATCCAAAATGTTGCCTTCGTTTCTTAATTTCTTTTTCCTTCTCTTCTCTTTTACTTCCTTCTCCAACCGTTCTCCTCCTTTTCCTTCTTAATATGTGCACTATTTATAAGGAATGTCTGTGAACCAAAAACACCTTCTTAAGCTGCAAGAACCACACATTTAAACCCAGCCTTAAGCAAATGTCAGGGAAAATTGGTTGACATGATATGCACTGAGTTCCTTGCAAATATCATGTATTTTATTGGAGGACAGAAAATGGTTCAATTGTTTCTATTTGTCTCACCTAAAGAGGCAATAATGGGTGTGGGATACATAAAGAAAGCCTTGAAGGGAGACATATGACCTGAAAAAAAATAAAAATAAAACAATAAGTGAAAAGGATTTTTCAATTGCATTGAGTATAAGAAGAGAAACAACAAAAATACTTTTGCTTTAATAGACACCAAGGATATTTTTTAAAATTGCTGTGATATATGACATAGTTTGAATTGTTCATTTCTTTCTACTCTTAATTTGGTTAGATATTTAATGCTAATCCTATTTCACTAACACAAAATACACCCAACACACACACACACACACACACACACACACACACACACTATCCTACTAGGTGAGAAGGACCATGGAGTAAAGTTTTATTCCTTATCTATTTTCCAGTTTTTTATTTAAATGGAACATAACAGATCTACAGACCCAATAGATTTCAGATATCCTACTAGGTGAGAAGGACCATGGAGTAAAGTTTTATTCCTTACCTATTTTCCAGTTTTTTATTTAAATGGAACATAACAGATCTACAGACCCAATAGATTTCAGATACTAGAATTATAAGTCTAGTATAACTCCCAAATAACTCTTATACTATAAAGTTAATGTTTTGAGATAAAATCTAAAACCATTTAAGTCACAGACAATGGAGGTCTATGATTAATTAAAATCCAAGTATTATATAAAATAGTACAAATTTTTCTATTAATATTCTTATAGCACTACAAATCTTTTGACAGAACTGCAGTCCCCTCTCCTCCCATTGCAGTTTTCTGCTTCATGAGGCATCATTTTTTACTACCTAAAAAAAAAATTAAGTATTCTGTCCTGATAGTGACGATTTTATTTTTAAATATGATGCTTAAGTATATAGTTAATGACTTTTTAAAAATATTAAACATCATCTCTTTACTTCCTTCACTAGCTTTTTAGAATTCAGCTCTTTTATTGCCACACCCGTATTCATGACTCTTCTCCCAATCATTTCCATATAGTTATTATTCATTATTTGTATTAAATTATAAAATTATTAATATTTTATTAGATTTATTAAAGTAACTACTTACAAGTGTGCTACAATAATATATTATGAGTGCATCATCTATTTGATGTCTCCACTTATTTAATATTTACCATTTGTTATTCATAAGTTGTTTTTTTTTAGATTTTACCAGCAGTTTGTATCTAAACTCACCAACATGTCTAAACATTTTTCAATATGGTTCAATAGAACATTTAATAGTTTGCTTCTCATTTGTTTAATTAATGCCATTCCTTACAGAGCTCATGATCTTCCTGTTCCAATCTGTACATTCTTTCAAAGAGATAACAAGTTATTGCACACATAAAATGAGAACATAATGTTAGAACAAAAGGAATAATCAGAGAATACAAATTACTCCTTGAAAGAGAAATGAAGTAATCAATAGAAGAGTTGGGACATAAAATTAGGTAAGTTATCCCCCCAAAACACACACACACACACACACACACACACACACACTGAAACATTTTAAGTAAAAAATGAGAATCTTTCTTAGACTATGTACTAAACTACTTATTAGTTTACCACTGCAAGCAGGAACCCCCAAAACCATTAGAATGAATGCAAAGAAGCCCTCATTCTGATAAAATACAGCTTGAAATATGTCACTTCTTTAGACCTCTGATGATTTTCTATGTTATTTATAGTACTAAAGCTTCTCATTGAGTTGGCAATTTAGTTTGGAAGAAAGACAAGTTATCAAACTATATGAAATGCTATGATATGCACAGAGTGCTTTAGAGGAATAAATGAAAAGACAGTTATCTTCACTGAAAGAGTTTGGGTGGATGCGGATAGAGAACTAGAAGGAAGTTTCCTGAGTGGGCTGACTCCTGTTTTAAAATTTAAAACATGAACAGGAGTTCATCCGATGGAACAAAGTGGGAGAGAGCTTTGCTACCTGTCAGTGACTCCTGTACCCCGAGCTGCAGTAGTGGATTTAATGGCATTGGATGCAATGTGGAAACATGCCAGAAAATCAGTGGGGCTCATGACAAGTTTGGACAATATAAACTGTCACATAATTGATGAAAGTTGTTTGTTTGATATATTTGACCACATCAAGCAACGTGTGACTAATGTGATGCTAGAAGAGTGGCAGGAAAATAAGACATCCACCCTGGGAAAGAGGTGGAAAATGACTTTTCATCGTTTTAGGAAATATGACATGCCTTCTTAAGTCGCTGAATTCTCATTATCCACCTGACAGTTTTCCAACACTAATGCACCTGTTGGAAGAATGTGGATGGGAACTTGTTCTAAGGACAAAAGAGACTGTCACTTATCAGAGAAAAGCTAAACAAATGATCCGAAGCCATTAGACAGGGTTGATCCTTTCTATATAAATACTTTCTGGAGTGCACACAGTGCAGTTTAACAAAATGTCTATATGCAGAGAGCCTTGAATGTTTTATTTTACAACGGTATGAGACAAATAATTTATCATTTCGGGAAGCTTCATGGAGACTGAAACATTTTAATCTATTGCCTATATGTTTGAAACTTTGTAAAAGTAGGAATGATAGCTCAGGAGGCTGAATTGTAAGTGAGAAAATCTTCCACTAATTGTTTCATACATTTTCTGCATATTTTTACCTAGCATTGAATTAATCAGGATTTCAGGTATGGCATTTCACAATTTACCCAAAAACACTACTAAGAAGTGGAAAAGTGATATTAATTATCATTCTTGATCAAGTGTGACTTTGAGGAGATGCATATACCTGACATGATAAAAATATTCATGTTCTGACCCACAGTGAGATTAGAGATATGGTAAAGAATAAACAAAATAAATTCCTATGACATCAAATTCAAATTCAATACAAAGTGAGCACATAGGACATCACTGCAACTGGGAACAAAATTCAGTTATTAAAGTAACAGGTTGCCGAATAAATATACGCACCCAAACCTAACATTATCAGAAGCAGTGTAAGCTGTCAGACAGCTAGAAGCAGAAAGGTAAAATAATTACATTTCTTTGTAAGATGAGACTTCAAATGAATTTTGAATTGACAATGGAGCACCCTCAATCAATAATAATATCAAATTTTAAGAAAGGCTCAAAAGAGCAATGCCATAATTATAGCATAAGTAATATAATTATTTCAGTAGTGTTTGCCAAATAAGAACAGAAAAGATAAAAATTCCTTAGAGCAGAAACTAGGGTACATAAAAATGTTCCCAAGTGAGTAATTTGCAACAAGATACAAATAGTATGGAGAGTTCAAATAAAATTCTATGAGAGGAAGGCTTAAAAGAAAAAAGAACTCCCTCAGCATTTAATACTAATTTTACCGTACCTCTAAGAAAATACAATATACTCCATAAATATACACAATCATCATGGGTCAATTAAAAATGCTTAAAATGGCAAACCTTATGTTACCTATATTTCTTTTTTTTTTGTCTCTTGTCTTTTTCCGTGTCCGGCAACGGATCGCAACCCTCAGTGTTGCCCCCGTACCGGACCGGGGACCGGCAACGGGATCGCAACCCTCAGTGTTGCCCCCGTACCGGACCGGGGACCGGCAACGGGATCGCAACCCTCAGTGTTGCCCCCGTACCGGACCGGGGACCGGCAACGGGATCGCAACCCTCAGTGTTGCCCCCGTACCGGACCGGGGACCGGCAACGGGATCGCAACCCTCAGTGTTGCCCCCGTACCGGACCGGGGACCGGCAACGGGATCGCAACCCTCAGTGTTGCCCCCGTACCGGACCGGGGACCGGCAACGGGATCGCAACCCTCAGTGTTGCCCCCGTACCGGACCGGGGACCGGCAACGGGATCGCAACCCTCGGTGTTGCTCCCGCGCCTCGCTCAGCCAGTGAGCGGGAACCGGTCTGTCTGTGGGATCCGAACCCTCGGACGGGAGCGCCGCCGCGCTTCCCAAGCGGCGCACTATCCAGTGCGCCACCGGGCCAGCCCTGTTACCTATATTTCACACACACACATATTAGCATGTTTAGAAATTACCAAAATGGAATAAATGGGTATAAAATAGTAGAGACATTTATATCCAGACAAACCTTTTGTTCTCAACAGTCTTCAAAGATTATAAACACAAGAACCCAGAAAATGCTAAGAAAGGTAACTCAGAGTGTAAAGATTAGTTGTACATAGCAAAAGTTCCCCCACTGCCAACTCATTGTCGCCATGTCCTTTTTCTCTGTCTTCCTTAAACTCCTTCACCTTTTAACTGCTCCAGTTTCTTTTGTAAAAATGAGTACTTTTGGTATTGATTTGATATTATGTAGATCACCAAGTTCAAGAAATGTAGTCAATGCCTTTATGTGGGCACAATGTTACTATACACACACGCACACACACACACACACACACACACACACACACACCAAATCCAAATTTATAAATGCTGTTCTAGCATAGTTTTCTTCCTAAAAAGGAACTTGTCTTAAAGTTACTCTGGGTAACTTCAAATAGCAGATAACTTAGTGAATTTAAAATTTATTTCCAGAGATTTTACAATTGGTAGAAATACTTGGGGAGGGAATTAATAAGCATGTATTTCACATGCCAGTAGTATTTATGCACGTCATTTTATTTATTTGATATAACATTCATTTTCTTCATTCTCTGTGTAAAAATCTAAGGTACAGATTGCTTAAGCCTGAAATCATTAAGAACAGCAATAAAAAGGGTGTTGTAGATTTAAGACACCTGGGTTTCATCGTGTTCTTCCACTTACTATCATGCTCTTCCCCTTGCGTAACTTTGCGCAAGGTACTTATTGTTTATTTGTGACCAAGTTTTCTCAGGGACAAGCACCCACTTTTTTAATACTGATGAAGTAAGTGTAATTTATATAAACTACTGCCAGGCATTCCCAATAAAAGTTGACTATTTCTTAACTTTCCTTAGGGTCTCACAGCTAGTAAATACCAGCTGAAAGTTAAACCCAAATTATGTCTAACACTGAAGTCTATTTTCTTTCCATGTTGTTATTCTTCCTCTGTTTCCAGAGGGGGCAAATGGGAGGAGAAATCAGGAGGTCATCAAAAAGAGAGCACAAAGAGAATCATAACCAATATTGTGTATTTGTGTGTGTGTGTGTGTGTTTGTGCGTGCCCAGAAAAGAAATAAAAATGACAATAAATATCTGTGGAGTTAATTTCAAAATTAAAAATTTTTACTTCCTCAAATTTGTTAGCTCAATCCTTCTAAGACAGAATTATTGATGTCTTTCAAAGATACACTTAGCTGTATACTAACTTTCTGTGCCATTTCAGATCACAGGCTGATAGTGTGTGGGCAGGTCAGTTGGCCTTGTGATGGCCTTGTTTTTGACCCAATATCCAGTATGCTGGGATTGAGCTTCCTATCTTTTCATGCCCATTGAATCTCAGGATGACTTTACTGCACTCTTACTGAATCGAAGTGTTGTAAAAAAAAAAATTAACTACAACCTGGTCTCCTTGCTTTATTACACTGTCCACTCTGGAGATGGATGAAAGGACTAGTATCTTCATATCATGCTAATCCTTCTGAAATGTCCCTGCAGTTCCATTCAAACCCCATAGCTATTCCAGAAGCAAGCAAGAGCAGAGCATTTCTGGAGTCATAGGCAGGAACCAAGGGCAGTTCCCTCCACCTGGAAGCAGGCATGAAGGAGAGCACATCTTGGGGCTTAGGCAGGAGCTGAGGTAAGCCCTCTCCATCCGGATATGCAAGAAGCAGAACACATCTGAAGTCCTAGGCAGGAGCCAAGGGCAGCATCCCCTGTCAAGAAGCAGGCAAGGAGCATGCTAAAAGCATCACTTCCATGTGGCGGCCCACAATAGCCACTGCCTCAACCACAGCTGCCAGAAAGGTGACTTGATGCTGCAGCAGTAGCCACAGCAAACATGCAGTCAGCCCACCAGACAATCAACTGCTTTGACACAAGGAGACTCACCAGCAGAGACCAGAAAAAGAAGTCTCTCTCTTCAAAGCCCACTTCAGAGGAATAGAAGAAGCAACTGCTCTACCAGATGACCAACATTAATGTAGAGATACTAGAAATATGAAAACCCAAGAAAATTTGACACCACCAAAGAATACTGTAATTCTCAAATACCAGACCCTATAGAGCAAGAAACATTTGAAACGCCTGAAAAGGAATTCCAAGTGATAACATTAAGGAACTCACTGATATACAAGAAGACTGAGTTAGACAACATAAGGAAACAAGAAAAAACAAACAGAATATGAAGAAGGAATTTATAAGGAGAATACTTTAAAAAAGAATGTAGCAGAACTCATAGAATTGAAAGATTCACTTAGTGAAATAAAAAACACAACTGATAGCTTAAGCAGCAGACTAGAACAGACAGAAAAAAGAATTTCTTATCTTGAGATCATCTTTTCAAAATTCCTTGGGCAGACAAAAAAAGGAAAAAAGAATTAAAAAACATGAAGAAAATCTAAGAGAGCTAGCAGACAACTGTAAGTGCACAAACATTCGAATCATAAGTAGTCCAGAAGGAGAAGAGAAAGGAAAAGGCATGGAAAACCTATTCAATGAAGTAATAATGGAAACCTCCCCAGGTACATTAAGAGACGTGAACCGTCAGATCCAGGAGACTCAAAGATCCTCAAACAGATTCAACCCAAAAAGATCCTCTCCAAGACACATTAT
>NW_007741205.1:5493-6172 GCF_000696425.1 Galeopterus variegatus | reverse complement strand
TTCAACCCAAAAAGATCCTCTCCAAGACACATTATAGTCAAACTGGCAAAGTTCAAAGACAAAGAATCTTAAAAGAAGCAAGAGAAAAGCATCAAGTCACCTATAAGAGAGCCTCAATCAGACTAACAGCAGATTTCTCAACTGAAACTCTACAAGCCAGAAGAAAATTGGATAATATATTTGAAATACTAAAAGAAAAAATACTGCCAGCCAAGAATACTATACCAAACAAGGCCCTCCTTCAGAAGTGAGGGAAAAAAAGTGTATTTTACAGACAATCAAAAACTGTGGGAATTCACCAGCTCTACAAGAAATCCCCAAGGAAGTCCTGCATCTGGAATCTAAAGAACAATAATCACTACCACAAATGCACAAGAAAGAGTGAACCCCACTGGTAGAACAAAAATGTAAATGAGAAAGAGAAAGAAAGCAAATCTTGCCACAACAAGAAAACATAAGGTCAATGTAATAATGCCTTTGCTTTATTTCTGATTTTAGTAATTTTGGTCTTTTTTTTTTTTCTTGCTCAAATTAGATAAAAGTTTGCAAATTGTTCTGATCTTTTTAAAGAATCAACTTTGGTTTTGTTGTTTTTCTCTATTGTTTTTTAATTCCCCCTTTCATATATTTCTGTTTTAGTCTTTGTTATTTCCTACTTATATTCACTTTTGGTCTAGTT
>NW_007741205.1:1323-4896 GCF_000696425.1 Galeopterus variegatus | reverse complement strand
TTTCATATATTTCTGTTTTAGTCTTTGTTATTTCCTACTTATATTCACTTTTGGTCTAGTTTGCTCTCCTTTTTCTATTTTCTTAAGGTAGAATTTACATTATTGATTTGAGATTTTTCTTATTTTTAATATAGATGTTTATAAGTGTAAATTTTCCTGTAAGCACTACATGAGCCCTGCATCCTATACATTTTGATATATTACACTTTGATTTTTATGCCAAAGTACATTATAATTTCCCTGTGATTTTTCATTTTATTCATCGTTCATTTAAGAGTGTTGTTTATTTCCACACATTTGTGAACTTTCTAAGTTTCCTTCTGTTATTGTTGTCACAGAACATATTTTCTATGATCTTTGTCTTCTTAAATGTCCTAAGACTTGTTTTGTGGCCAAAACTAAAAAAATAAAAATAAAGTCACAGAAAAAGAAAAAAAAAATCCATTTCAGTTTTTGGAGAGGGCTATTCATTAAGAAAGATTTCTTTATAAAGAAAAAAAAATTCAGCAAATTTGTTTATTTAATTATTTAAGACTGTTTTAATTTTATTGATATTTAATAATTGTACATATGTATGGGGTGCAAGTGATAATTTGATACTTTTATACAATGTGTAATGATCAAATCAGGGTAATTGAGATATCTATTACCTAAACATTTATAATTTCTTTGTATTTGGAACATTCCAAGTCTTTTCTAGATATTTTGAAATATACAATAAATTATTGTTAACTATAAAACAAACAAAACAAACAAAAAATCCCCGTAGCTTACTGAAGTCCACTCTGGATAGGCAGGTTCACCCTAATACTTTCACTTGGCTTATTTTCAACATTCTTCAACAATCCTGTTTTTCACTGATCTGGTCCATCTGTCCCATTAGACCTCCCTACTATGGACTTCCCATTCCCTGTACCCATTTGGGTACAGGGGTTTAGTACCCATTTGGGTACTAGGTTTAGTAGTGGAATGTTCATATGCTGGCAGAGAGCTTATCTCTATACCCTCATCTGTTTTCATAGTCTTTGAAGGGCCCTGTTCCCACAAGATGGGATCTTTCCATAAGACATCAAAGTTATGTTATAATCATCACTTTTTTAGGGACACAAGTGGAACTTAAAGAGAAAAAAAAAACTCTAAAAAAGTATTTTAATACTTTGCTTTGAATTAATGTTTATACTAAATCTCTATTAGCACTAATTTTAAATGTATCCATATATGCATATAGTATGTGTCCATACATATATAATATATATGTTAGAGATATAAAACTTGATTTTGTATTTATTAGACTAGCTTTATGGTATGTGTGTGTTTATCTTTAACTTCAGCACCCTAGTAATATAATATAATTGTCACTAAAATTAAAAGCTAAAATAAAGAGGCATTGGTGTAATATAAACAGACAAATTAGTATTACGTGTATTATGTTACCTTGTAGTCCATTTTGTTTGCTGCCTTTGTGTTTCTCAATCTTTTCAGCTTCCTTGTATGGAAAAATACTATTGTTATCACTAGAGTCATAAAACATTCATAGGTAAATGAAAACTTTCAGAATGAGCAGAACTTGAAACTTCTTCACTTACCATGTATATAATCAGCCAAATTCCAATATTGTTTCTTCTTATAAGTAGCAGAGGTAAAAATCTCACATTTTATGTTATTTTTTCCAAGTTCTAAACTGAGGTTTTCAACATTCACAGGGTTAAAAAATACTTTGTATACTTATAATCTAAAAATATTGGACATAGGAGTCAATAAAAGAAAATTAATTTGAAGTCTGTGATATCTCTTCATCATATCACATTTCCCAAATTTAATAAAGCCACTGACATTTAAAAAAGAAAAAAATCCTTGATAAGGGAGATTTACAGATTTTGTTTCAAAAAAGACATTAATACTTCTAAATATTGCCTTTTTTATTGCTGCGTAATCAATTATACATACTTACAGGGTACAGAGTTGAGTATCAGTATTTGTGTACAATATGTTGTTATCAAATCAGTACTATTAGCATGTTTACAAATTGTAATTATTCTTTCTGTCAATTACTCAATTTCTCCCCAACCCTTCTTCCCCTCCCCCTTTCCTACCCCCAGTAACCATAGTTCTATTCTTTCCTTCTGACTTTTTATGGAAGAGTAGTATTCCATTGTGTATATACCGCATTTCCTTATCCACTGATGGACATTTAGGTTTGTTTCATTCCTTAGCTATTGGAAATAGAGCTATGATGAACATGGGAGTGCAGGTATCACTTCAACATGAAACTCACCTGATATGGATTTTATCCCTCAAGTTTTATGCATTAGTAGCTTGATCCCCACTGTGACTGTCAAGTGGGTGGGAAATCCCATCATGATAATAATGAAAGATGGGGCCTTGAAATGGTGATTAGATTCTGAGGACCATGCCTAGTAAATAGATTAAAAATGGAGGTCAGGGGTATGGCTTTGAGGGCTTTTAAAGAAGAGAACATGAGAGGTTAGTCTGTCTCTGCTCTGCCATTTTCTGCCATGTGAGACCCCTGCATTGCTGTAAAGCCACCACTAAGGACCCTCTCCAGATGTGTTCCCTGGATTTTGGGCTTTCCAACTTTTGAAACTGTAAGCAATAAATTTTATGTTCTTATAAATTACCTAGTTCCAGGTATTTTGTTATAAGCAACAGAAACAGACTAGTATACCACCTTGACAACAATCTCTCAAGGGCCCTACTGAACAGGCCACAAAGCCATCCATAGGCAACTCTAAGATTGAATACAGTTGAAGAAGTCACATGAAGGCTGAACTAATGCACTCATCCAGATCCAAATCTAAAACACCCAACCCAACTGTCAATATAGAACACTTCTACAGGAAAGAGTTTCTCTCTTCAAAAGCCAGTCGTAGGACTAAAAGAAGTGACTACACCACCATATGCCCAGACATCAACATAGAGATATAAGAATCATGAAAAAACAGGAACATGACAGTCACAAAAGAAAGCTGCAAGTCTTGAATAACATAACCCAAACAACAGGAAATTGATGAACCACTTGTAGAAGAATCCCAAAAGGCAATACTAAGGAAGCTCAAAATGATGGATGAAAAAAGAGAAATCACAATGACATCAAAAAGAAAATTGAGGACATGTATGAGAAATTCAACAAAGAGATAGAAACAATTTTTTAAAAATGAAGCCAAAGTCCTGGAACTGAAAAATTCATTCAACAAAATAAAAAACATAACAGAGCATAAGCAGCAGACTAGAACCAGCAGAAGAAA
Organism: Galeopterus variegatus; assembly: GCF_000696425.1. Taxonomy (NCBI): domain Eukaryota; kingdom Metazoa; phylum Chordata; class Mammalia; order Dermoptera; family Cynocephalidae; genus Galeopterus; species Galeopterus variegatus. Next base: position 1,630 of record NW_007741205.1, on the reverse strand, counting down.
GAATCTCTGAACTAGAAGACAAGCTTTTTTAATTAACACATTTGGACCAAAAAGAAAAAGAAAAAATAATAATTAAAAAAAATAAAGCCTACAAGGTCTTATAACATTAAGCATACAAACATCTGCATTATGGGTGTACCAGAAGGGCAAGAGAAAGGAAAAGGCATTGAAAGGCTGCTTAATGAAATAATAGCTGAAAACTTCCCAAATATTGGGAGAGATATGGTCTTACAAATCCAAGAAACTCAAAGATCCCCAAACAGTTTCAACCAAAAAAGGACCTCCCTGAGGCATACTGCAGTCTAGT
>NW_007741205.1:0-599 GCF_000696425.1 Galeopterus variegatus | reverse complement strand
ACTTCCCAAATATTGGGAGAGATATGGTCTTACAAATCCAAGAAACTCAAAGATCCCCAAACAGTTTCAACCAAAAAAGGACCTCCCTGAGGCATACTGCAGTCTAATTATCAAAAGTCAAAGACAAAGGAAGAATTCTAAAAACAGCAAGAGGAAAGTATCAAATCACCTATAAGGGAATCTCCATCAGGCTAACAGCAGACTTCTCAACAGAAACTCCACAGGCCAGGAGAGAGTGGGATGACATATTCAAAGTGCTAAGAGAAAAAATACTGCCATCTATGAATACTGTATCCAGCAAAGCTTTCCTTCAGAAATAGGGAAGAAACAGTATCTTTCCCAGGAATTCACCACCACAAGCCCTCCAACTAATCCTCAAGGGAGTCCTACGTATGAAATCAAAATAGAGAAATATGTCACCATAAACACACAAGAAACAATAAAAACCTGCTAGTAGAACAGACTTACAAATGAGAAAGAGAAAGAAAATGTATCTTATCATTACAAAAACCAAACCAAACCAAAACAAACAATAAATGCCTAATAGCAAACATAAACAATAAATGGAAAAGAAAGGAATAAAAGAAATGTAAAAGAAC
>NW_007741204.1:20573-26450 GCF_000696425.1 Galeopterus variegatus | reverse complement strand
GTTATGAGCCAAAATAGGAGTTCTCCATGTACCCACAGAAAGCCAGCAGTGTCATTCTGCAAAGGTCATGAGCAGAGGGGCTGGACTCAGGCAGCGTGGCCATTCCCAGTGGAAGCCCACAGAGAGGTGCACTGTCCAGGCAGGGCGAGGGGCTGGCTGGGGCAGGTGCGTGGATTCCCTGCAAGCACAGTCTGGCCCTCAGGCCTCCACACTCAGAAACTAAGGAGGAAGGAGAAGGGATGGATACTGACTTTAGACCTCAGACAATATCAAGGAAACAGATAACGGTGTGTTAAAATGCCCAGGGTGGAGTCCGGCTGCAGCTGTTCTGTGAGCAGAGGATCCAGACGAGGTGAGGTCATGGTGACGCTGACCCTGTTCATAAAGTGTGATTGATCGTGGAGGCTTCAGGTCGTCCAGGTCGTCCAGGTCGGGGATGAGAGAAAGGTGGGGAACCAAGTGCTGCATTTGGATGAGTTAACTTTTGTACAGATTCCCTTTTACAGCAGCGGCTCCCTCCACCTAGAGACAGGGAGTGTGGCAGAGCCAGGAAGGAGACTGTGTCAGAGCTTAGGAGAGCCCAGGCAGAGCACACACACGCCGGGTCCCAGGCGACCCCAGGGCTGCAGCAATGATTCCTTTTCAATCACTCATGTTTTCAGGAACCCTGAAGGGTGGGGAAAACAGCTAAAGAGATGATGAGACCCAGCTATAAATCCCAAGACACCACTGTGTGTCACTGGGCAAATCCTCAATCTTTCTGAGCCTCTTTTTCCTCACCTGTAAAGTGGAGATAAAACATTTGCCTCATATGGTCGCACTACGGATTAAACGAGATAAGGTATGTAAGGCGGGATGTGAACAGCATCTTAATGGATGGACAGGAGTCTGCCAATGCCCAACGAGAGGGGCTGAAACTTCAGGTAGAGGAGACTGTGCGGATGCAGCGGCTGTAAAGGAACACCCCACATTTCAGGTAGTCACACATCTGCTATGCCTAGGGCACCAGTCCTATGAATGTTCACATGTTGACTCACTTACTGGACAGTGTGTCAGGCACAGTGCTGAGTGTGGCAGGTGCAGTGCAGGGGACGGTATCGTGACTGCCTCTCTTGCCTTGCCTGCTTCATCCAATCCGTTCTCCTAACAACACTCAGAGCCTTCTTCTTAAGACACAAACTGACCATGCCACTACCCCTTAAAACTTTTCAGGCATTTGCCACAACCCATAAGAGAAGCTCTCAATTCTCTAAGGCCTGCCTGATCTGGCACCCACTGAGCACCAGCTCAGCCTTGGCTCCTCTGCCTGAAGTCCCCCAGATGCGCCCCCATCCTGTCCACTTGGATCTTGCCCTGTGGGGTTGTCACCCCTCCGACTTTACTTGGCTGACTCCTCATCCTCCAGGCCTCAGCCTAAGCACAGCTTCCTCTGAGAAGCTTCTGTGACACGACCATGCCACCCAGACTAACATGGCCCACCCCTCCAGGCACTTCTTTTCAACATCCTCTAGATTCTCAATTCCCCATTCTGTCCTTGTCATGTGCACTTGATTCCAACACTTGGTCCAGTGCCTGGCAGATAGTATGAAAAAACAAAATTCTGTGAGCTATTGCTGAACAGACCTAAACTGAAGACAGATTAAGAAGGTGTTGCTGACCTGCTAAGTGATTAGATGGTCTCTGGTCTCCCATACTCAGCACGGAGCCACCAATGACAGAAGCAGCACATGGGCTTACCGGGGAGAGAAAGAGCACAATGGCCATGCTGTGGATGGTGCAGTAGAGGCTGGGGGAGCTGAGGCAGAGAGCCTGGCTTATTTCAGTAGCACGGGTGAGAAGTGGCAAGTGGCTGAACTACCTTACCGGGGAGAGAAAGAGCACAATGGCCATGCTGTGGATGGTGCAGTAGAGGCTGGGGGAGTTGAGGCAGAGAGCCTGGCTTATTTCAGTAGCACGGGTGAGAAGTGGCAAGTGGCTGAACTACCACAGTGGGACATCAATGCAGATGGCAGATAAAAGGCATTCAAAAATAAACTCCACAGATAACAGGCAATAAGGGAGACAGAGGAGTCTAGGATGGCTCTTGCACAAGGCCTGGAGGATGAGGAGGTCATCTGGTGACCAGGTATACGATAGGTTGAGGAATAGGAATTCTGAATGTGAAGCTGGACAGTCAGTCTGGTTTGGGCCTTGTTAAACATGAGACGCATGCGAGACTTACAGGGAAATATTCAACAGGCAGTTGGAGAAACTGATCTGGCATCCAAGAAAGGCCAGAAACATAAAGTGGGGAGCTAGAGACCCAAAGGCTAAAATCATCATATGCAATGAAATAGTCCTAGGTGTCTGTGTGCAGCCTGAAAAGACTAGTGAGCTAATGACAAAATTCTTAAAAATATAAGCATTTGAAAAAGCACAGAGGAGGACTGGCTTTTCTTAACACACCCTTGCCAACACGCCAGTCCACATCAGATGGTCCTGTTTCTGCACTCGCTGATGAGACCACTCATTTTTTGAACCAGCATGTATTTCATGCTAATTTAATAAATTTTTATTGAGTGACTACTGGGCTAAGGGTTAGATATCCCTCCTGTGGGTGCCCCTATTCCTCTGTGTATGCCTCCATCAGAGCTTATCACTTTCTCCTATCATCTTTTTACTCGTCTTTCCACTAAATTATGAGGTTCTTGAGCCAGAAATTCTGTTTTTCAGGACTCCCAGCCCCACTCACAGAATGTTCATTCAATGAATGCAGGATAAGTTTACCATTAGGTAGGAAAACAGATGTATGCAGATACGATAAAGAATAAAACTATCCTCCTCGAGGCCTCCATTGACTGGTTACTAGCCAAATCCAGTGGGCATGCCTGGCACTAATGTTTTATACTGCCGGCTAATCCTGTCTTCTTCAAGATGTTTCTCTACCTTTAGGGACACCAGCCTCCCTTTTCATTCAATGAATGCAGGATAAGTTTACCATTAGGTAGGAAAACAGATGTATGCAGATACGATAAAGAATAAAACTATCCTCCTCGAGGCCTCCATTGACTGGTTACTAGCCAAATCCAGTGGGCATGCCTGGCACTAATGTTTTATACTGCCGGCTAATCCTGTCTTCTTCAAGATGTTTCTCTACCTTTAGGGACACCAGCCTCCCTTGACTTACATTTCTTCTTCATGGGCTGCTCTTCCCAATCGTCTCACTCCCCCTTAATTTTTTTATGTCTCCAAAATTCATAGATTTCTTTTCTCTGTCCTTAATTACACCTACCCCAGGAAATCTACACACACACATCTTCATCTGTCATTTGCAAACAGTGATTACAGCAATATTGTCTTCAGCTCAGAATTCCCATATATCTGACTGCTTCCTGGACTTGCACAATTGGAGGCCTGTAGGCATGTACAAGATGTCAAAACTCAGCTCATCTTCTACCACAGATCCCATCTCTCCTCCTTTATCAGCTAATACATCATGACCCAAGCCAAACATATGGGAGTTGTTCTAGATGCATTCCTTGGCCCCCAGATACAACCATCTGTTTTACCTTCTAAATATCCTTCCTCTCTATTTGCATTACTCCTGCCTTAGGTAAAACCTTTTATCCCTCCTGGATGAATGTAGCAGATTCCTAAGAAGTCACTTCACCCACAGGCTCTCCTTTCCAAACTATTTGCCAGAGTGCGTGTACCATGATGCAAACCTACCCCATGACATTTTCTTTTTCCTTCTTAGGTTTCCTCTCTTTGAGATAAAATCCAAATTCTTTGCAATCTATCTAGGCATTAGAATCACTTACTAAACTTTTAAAATCAGGTTCCCAGGCCCCACCCTACATCTATGAATAAGAATATTTAGTGAGTAAACCCTAGAAATATACTGGGTATGCTCCTAAAACTCAGGGTGTTAGTATGGCACTGCTTTGTGTGGATTGGCATTTCGGACCACTTACATAGTGGGCATTTTTTGTAAAATTTCCAGTCTCTTTCTCTGGGGATGTCCAATGAAACCACTCCCCTCTGGTCTCATGGTAATAGAAGAGATGTTCTTATGACACAACTTGCCCCCTGGCCACAGTCAAAGTCATGCAAGTGTTGGTACCAGACCCAAACCGACCAAAGAGATTTCCTTTCAAACAGAATTGTGAACGGAACACAGAGAAGTATTTAATCTTTCCAGGTGGTGGTACATGTAAGATGCGACCACGGACACTCTCGCCTTCTGTGTTCCATCAAGTAGACTGGAGAAGCAGAAAAAGCAATTCTGCATAATGAGAAGAATGAAGAACCTATGACGAGAACAGCTGAACTGAGGTCCCTGATGCTATTCCTGTGCTTCGTGTCTATTTTTGAAGCCAAGCTGTAGCCCTGTGTTTGTACTCCAGGAGAGCATCCTGTATTTTCAAACATGTTTCCTTTCTTGCCCAAGCTCAACTGAGTTGGTTTCCATATGCACATCCAAAATCATGTAGCTCACTAAACATGGACTGTGAGAACTTTGTGAATCCGACTTCCACCTTCCCCCTGCCCCCGAGTTCTCCACACTCCACCATGCCACCTTACTTGTCATGACTACTCGTACCTGCTGTGCCTCGCCTGTCCCTTCGTGCGTCCCACAACATGTCTATGATGCCCGTCCTCCTAAGATGCATTTCAAGTACCACCTCCTTTAAAAACCCTTAGCAGGCCCTTTAAGTCTGGAAAATGTATTCCCTGTGTCCTAAAACAGCTTGTTTTTATATCTGCAACAGCTTTTGTCACATGGCATTAAAATTGACTGCCTTCTCTGTTTCCCCACTGCACTTTAAGACGAAGGGTAAGGGCTAGGCTTATAACTTTGGCTCTTTATCGTTTAGCACTGTGCTAGGCACATACAATGACGTTATTAATATTTGTTAAATGAAGAATTGAACTAGTCATTTAATTAATTAATCACCTATTCATGACTAATTAATCAAAAGAAGGTGTCAAAGGAAGAAAAGGACAAAAAGTAGCTGTCCACGGCCATTAATGACTCAACCTTTGATGTCCAAACAAGACCTTTCTGAAACAGAACTGCTGTTCTCAACTGTACAACATTAAAGATGGATGATTTTTTCTTTGGGGTTTTGTTTTCTTGCAGAGAGAAGAAAGCAGGTCAAATGGAAAAAAACCCTTTTAATCCTGCTCTCAGAGCATCTACCCCAGATCACATAACTCATCCCTCCAATAAGGACTCCTCAGCGGCTGGAAGGGTGCTGCATCTTCTCCACGGTGCACACTACATTGCTAAATGTACAGTAACAATGAACTGAACGGAATGAGTCATTTAGCCCGTTTATAGTGTGGTATTGGCTTTCCTTGTACCTGAAGTCAATGCTCCTGTTCAGGTTGCAGAGTATGTATATCACACATATAGAATGAGATTTATCATGTAACTGGGTTCAGACCCCACTCGCTGTAAAACCGGACTAAGATTCAAAATGAAATACTCATTTTTTATAGTAGAACATGAATGTGGAAAATAGTTTATAGAGCTCAGTCCCTGCCTCACAGCAGATGAAAATGTGATCCTTTGCTTGTTCACACAAAATCCTCCATGCTACATTAGGCTTAATAGCAAATTTTGTACTTGCAAGCTTTTATCAAAACTGTGTATCTAAAATCGTAAAAATGCAGCAAGGTAGATTGTGTTTCCCCTCTCTGTTCACATTAACATCAACAGAATCAGAACTAATTCCTGATTTGAAACTTAGCAGTTTTAGCAGGACCTATAAAAACATTTTGTTAAGGTCCTGTAGAAGACTAGAGTAACCTGACTTTATACACACACATGTGAACACACATACAGACACACCCATACATATGACAAAATGAGAATCTTTTTTTTTTTTTTTC
>NW_007741204.1:15274-19573 GCF_000696425.1 Galeopterus variegatus | reverse complement strand
CTCAGTGTCGCGCCCGTACCGGACCGGGACCGGCAACGGGATCGCAACCCTCGGCGTTGTGCCCGCACCTCGCTCAGCCAGTGAGTGGCCGGTCTGTATGTGGGATCCAAACCCTCGGCGGGAGCACGGCTGCACTCCCAAGCAGCGCACTGTAGCAGTGCGCCACCGGGCCGGCCCCAAAATGAGAATCTTAATGCTAAAAATAGTGATCATATCCATGGACAGTGAGAACTACCTTGAATTTCAATATTGGTCCTCATAAAGAATATGAAATATGTAAATGAAAGTTTAAAAACAAATTCTCCAGAATCTTATACCTGAAACAATTTCATTTTTCATTCTTATTTCTGGCATCACACAGACACTCACATATGTAGCATGGCCATGTTAGGAAGCATATCCAATTTAGATTTAGGTTAGGAAGAGAGTCAGACTGAGATTACAGTTCAAATCTAGAACTTTCCATGTATCAGCTATAAGACTTGAAAATATATTTTAAAAATTCTTTTTAGCCTTAGGTTTTCTAGTACAAAAAATATAGTAAATACAATAGGACTTATTCTTCCAAACATACTGGTTGCTTTTGAGGATCAAAATCAGTAAGATTAATTCCTCTACCCCAGATCTCAACATTCCAGCCACACGTAATAACAGTATGGGATGTGTTGTTTTATTGTTCCAAATATTTGCAGCTTCTCCCCATGGGAGGATTGTATGATTCAGCCCAGTGACATCAGCTTTGGCCATCTGCCTTGCCTCAGCTAATGGAAAAGGAATCTCGTGTGCAATGACAAAAGGGAATTTTTGAGGGCAGTCTCCCTCTGGAGTAGGACTGCCTGTCCTAAATGGAACCTACTCCCTCAAGTGTTGGTCCAGGAATTAAATAAGTGTGTGTATGTGCATGAATATGCATGGGTATATAACCCACCTTAGTTGTTGTAAGCCACTGGGATATTAGAGCATTTGTTATCGCAGCATGACTTAGCCAGCGCTGACTGATACACATTAGAGTCTCTCAACTAATTTTCACTTAAATATTTCACCAGATCAACTGATGCTATATTTCCTCTGAAAAACATACTGAAAGCTCATAGTTATTAGACTAACACTTACTACATTAGCACTTTTTAGATCTCATAAGTGAATAACTACCAAGTATCCATTTCTTTTATTCCCTGTACAACTGTTATTCTAATATCATAATTTAATTCTATGATGAGTAAGTCAAATACCTTGGAATAACTTGATGAGAACAAATCACTAAATAAATTGCTATTGATTTTTAAGAATGACGAAATGCACGTCAAAGTGTTTTATGAATTAAAAATTGCTGTGTTGGTGTATTAGCTGATACTAATTTGTCAATTAGTGTATTTTTGAGCAGCTACATACTCAACAACATATCTCAGTGATTGATCATAGTACCAATAAGTTCTATTTTATCAATCAAAAAAAAATCAACTAGTACAGCAGGCTCCAGCTCACCATAGCTGGATTTACAGAATACGGAAGATGATGTCTCTTTCTACTTCACTTGGTGTTTATATACCTTAGTTTGTCTGTTCATCCATTCCAAAATAATACAAGCTCATTCATTGAGACTTAAAATAAGGAAATCTAATATTAATGTTTTTGGTCTTGTGAAAGCCCACCTGAATGTGCGGCTCTTATTAGGAGCCTTCTTGTCAGAGGCCTTTTGTGAAAGCTTAGCTGCCTCTGCAGCCATCAATTCATCAGACCCAGAAAACTGTCAAAACAAAGGCACTGTCCAGAGAGCCACACATATCAATTTCTCCAGAGAAGCCCTGATTTAAATGGATGTGACAATGTTCATTTCCCTGACTTGGAGAAAAAGCCCGATCTCAGGCAAAAGAGGTGATGACAAAACCCATAAACATACCTCACCACGTCTACAACCATCATTCACATGGAACGCTTTTACAAAGAAAACCCACCACTGCCAATCAAGATGTCACCAGGCCACAAGGCATAGCTCCATTTTAACTTATAAGTCCCATTTCACGATGGAAGAAAGGAGAGCAAAGCAGTATCCCCAGGATGCCCAGCATACAGCCACGACAGGACACCAGTTCCTCAGGGGCAGTGGAGCAGAGTTGGTACCCCCAGTGCAAAAGGTTAGTAGCCACGTCAGCTCATGGAAAGGCGGATATCTTATTAGACAACAACTTTTAAGTGAATTACAAATGCGATGGTCTAAATGTTTTTGTCTCCACTGAAGTCATATGCTGAAACCGAATCACCAAGGTGATGGTATTAGGAAGTAGGGTTTGGGGAGGTGATTAGGTCATGAGGCTAAAGCCCTCATGAATGAGATTAGTGCCCTTATAAAAGAGACCCCTGAGAGCTGCCTTGTTTTTTCCATCATGTGAGCTCCTCACCAGAAACCAAATTTGCCAGTGCCTTAACCTTGGACTTCCTAATGTCTAGACAGTGAGAAATAAATGTTGTTGTCTATAAGCCACTCGGTCCATGGTATCCTGTTATAGCAGCCTGAACAGACTACAGCAATGAACACGTGCTCCTTCGGGGGAGATGCTGTGCCTGCGTCACCTCGGTGTTTCCAGTCATGAGCCCACTGCCTGGCATGTCTCCAGTGCAAATACTCACTTCCTAAGCAGTGACAAGGACTGACCATTGACTAAGTGGCAAGTGTCTGAATGACCAAAGTGGCACATTTGAGTGTTCTGACTCCTTTTCGCCCTCATCATTGCACACCCAGCATCCAGATAATCAACAAAAGCCTGAATTATATGAGCATTATTGCTTGAAAGGACAAAAGGTTTATTAATTGTAAGATTTCCTTATACGCAACCCATTACACAGGGCCTGCTTCACACACTGTCTCCTCAGTAACGTCTTCCCCCGTCCTCAGCACGTGGCCTAGACCTCCAGCTGTTTTCCACGCCAGGTAATATGACAAACAGCAAAGAGTTTCAAAGTCTGCTTTGCAACCCCTTTTTTTTATTGCAAACAAAATGGGTCAAAGTCAAATTAAATAACAGAATGGAATGGGAGGAATGGGATGGGATGGAATAGAATTTAAAACAGAATAAAAAAGAAAAGAAGAGAAGAGAAGAGAAAAATATCAGAATGCTTTGCACATAGCAAAGTAAATACTTCAGTACCTGGGGTGGGGGTGGTGTACACACGTGCATGTGTGTGTCCTTGTCTGTACTGTATTATAATTAAAATATGTTTATTTCTATGGGTGGATACAAAAAAGTTTGTGAATCATTGGTATAGATAAAATAGCCTGACAGACCTGACGAATACCTTGTTTCCACCACTTGCTAGTTAGGACAAATGATTCTGCTTTTTAGAGCATAAATTTCCTCATCTGTAAAATGGGAAACTTACCACTTGTTTTTCAGGACTACTACATTGGCTAAAATAAATGAAGCAATGTAAACAAAGTTCACTTGGAATAAAAGATCAGCAACAAAAATTATTTCTCTCTTCTTTTCCGTTTTTCATCTTGGTTAACACTGAAACATCCTAAGGTAATTAATACAATCTCTTTTGCCTTATAACTGTGTTGGTGTGTGTCAGATATCCTCAACTAGAATTTAAGCTCCTTACAAGCAGGAATAAGAATCATTTATTCATTCAATGGAAACTTACTTCTTCTTTTCCGTTTTTCATCTTGGTTAACACTGAAACATCCTAAGGTAATTAATACAATCTTTTTTGCCTTATAACTGTGTTGGTGTGTGTCAGATATCCTCAACTAGAATTTAAGCTTCTTACAAGCAGGAATAAGAATCATTTATTCATTCAATGGAAACTTACTGAACCCCTTTTATGGTCAGGCAGTGTTTTAGGCAGTGGGAATAGAGCTGTAAACAAAAGCAATAAAGAATCCTGGCCCTCATGGAGCTTGTGTTCCAGGAGAGAAAGGAAAACAAATAAGCCATATGCCAGTAGCCAAAGTGTTAAGAAAAACATTAAAATAGTGCCGTGAGGTAGGAAGTGCTGGATGGAGGGAGCTGTGCTTTTAAATAGGGTGGCTGGGTGTAAATGTGCCCCACATATTCCATGTTTAATTCATTCATTAGCTGAAAAAATAATACAAGTGGAAGGTATAAGAAGCAAACATTATAAGCAAGTATAGAAATGGAATGGGACAAAATCAATTCCTTTATACAGTAATTCTGTCCAGAATCTGCAAAGTGATTTAAACTGTGGGGAAAGGAGAATCAAGCTGGCATAAAAAGCATGTTTAGAGGCAGGGAAGTTTGCAGTGGGTACACGATCCAAACAATTCTTATCCCCTCTCTA
>NW_007741204.1:13504-14638 GCF_000696425.1 Galeopterus variegatus | reverse complement strand
TCCTCAGGATGGGCCCTTTACAAAGCCAACCTCGATCTCACAACAATCACACATGCAAGGTATTTGTAAGAGAGTTTGGTCACTGTTCACCAAAACTTGTTCTCTCTGCTTCTTGGGCACTCCTATTGGATGGCATTTTCCAACCTCTGCCATTACGTGTGATGCTGTGACTAAATTCTGCCCAGTGGGATGACAGTAGAAGTAATGTTACAACTTTCTAAGCCCAACCCTTTAAAAACCCCTTCATGCGCTGTTCCATGCTCTCCACTTTCACCAGGGAGGTGTCCCTAATTAATGTTGAAATTGGTGCCAGGAGTAGGGTTCTGGCATAATTAAACCAAAAATGTGTTAATGGCTTATAGTTGAGCAATGTGCATCAATAAAACAGATAGAAGGGACTAAAAGGCTGGAGATCTCTGTTGTTAAACAAGAAAGCATTTGGTAAAACTGTCATTTGTGGTAACTTCTAAGGCAAACCAAGTGTCTTCTCAACCTATAGCTCTAGAGGAAACAAATAGAAATAGCCAAAGTGTTCCTGTGTATTGAGTATTCCTCTCTGTTTACACCAATGATTCCAAGAAAGAGATGAGTTCAGAACAAAAGTTCCAATTTATAATCAAAGAGAGAGAACGAGAGAAATTCCAGAAATTTGAGGCCTCCCAGGTTTAGAAAAGCCAACTAAGTCTGGATCCCAAACATTAGGAAAAAGACAGAAAACAGCTCTAAGCATCAAAGGCCCATGCTAAGGGTTAAATTTGTCCCCCAAAGGTTCATGTACTGGAAACTTCATCCCCACTGTTAAGTGGGTGGGGAATCCCATTATGGCAATTAAAAGGTGGGGCCTTTAAAAAAGTGATTAGATTGGAGGATTATATCCTAAGGAACAGATTAACCCAGTGATGGTCTAATGGGTGGTGATGGGGGTGTTTCTGACGGCTTTATAAGGAGAACAAATGAGAAGCTTATCTCTCTCCTGCTCAGCAATTAACCATGTGACATCCCGCATTGTTGTAGAGAGTCACCACCCATAAGAAGACTCTCACCAGATGCATTCCCTGGATTTTGGACTTCCCAGCCTCCAAAACAGTAAGAAATAAATTTCATTTTCTTATAAATTACCCAGTTTTAGGGCCG
>NW_007741204.1:9533-12966 GCF_000696425.1 Galeopterus variegatus | reverse complement strand
AGAGTCACCACCCATAAGAAGACTCTCACCAGATGCATTCCCTGGATTTTGGACTTCCCAGCCTCCAAAACAGTAAGAAATAAATTTCATTTTCTTATAAATTACCCAGTTTTAGGGCCGAGCCCATGGCGCACTCGGGAGAGTGCAGCGCTGGGAGCGCAGCAGCGTTCCCACCGCGGGTTCGGTTCCTATATAGGGATGACCGGTGCACTCACTGGCTGAGCGCGGTGCGGCCGGTCTCAAAAATATAAGGACAAAAAATAAAAAAATAAATTACCCAGTTTTAGGTATTCTGTTATAAGCAACAGAAACGGACTAACACAGCCCATTAACACATCTCAGTTGGACAAAAGAACTCACCTTTGTGGCAATTATCAAATCAAGGCTATTAACTTCTTTATGAAGCTCTTTCTTTCAGATAATCTCAATGTAGCCACATTAAGTTAAAAAAGAAGGGCATGGAAGCACAATAAGAAGGAAATAATGTAAGCTTAACAGTTATATCTAATTATGTACGATATTTTTCAGGTAGCAAATGGCCTGCCTGGAAAAAAATATAGCAGAAGCTTACGACACTTTTGAAGGATCCATGTAGCCAAGAAACCATGGTTGTCCTTCAAAAGAGCCTGTGACTGTAAAACAACTGCCAAGCACCTCAACATGCAGAAAATGGGCTACATAAGTCCTTCAGCCCTCCAGAAGGGTGTGCTCAACAATGACCACTTCAGATGTGGCCATAGAGGATACTGAACAAAAAGAACTGTCCAGCGGGTGGAGCTGGCCACCACAGGGAACAACACATAAGACACTTCCTCCTGGAGAACAGAATCAGAGTGTAAATAAGGAACTTCTCCAACTGCCAGGACACAAATATCACCACAACTATGACCCAGTAACTGCTATATATCTCCAATGCTTCCCTTTTCCAAATTAAATGTTTCATTGTGATAATCCTGCCCTGCTACTCCATTAAGGAAGATGTGGGGAAAGGGATGGCAACGTTTTTTGTTATAGGTCACTTTCCCATGAAAAGCCATGTTATAAAGAAAAAGAGTAGATGTTACCAAGTGATCTTTGAGCTGGACGTGACAGTTGGATTGGACTTTCAGTTATCTACCTTGGGGCTGTGTGTGTTCTAAGTATGTGGAAAAGGGTGCAAATGGATATCTGGTGAAGTGCATATTATAGCAATGATTGCTAGCTATACACCAAAATCCATGACCTATTTTTTTCTTGGCTTTAGACTAGATTCCTTTTTCAGGCTCTGCATTCAAGTAAATACAATGACTGCATTTTAGCCAAAAGAATGTGAGAAAAAGTGATATGTATCATTATGACCCTTAAAAATCTCCCATGTGTGCTCCTCTGTGCCCTCTCCTCTTCCTTTGGCTGGAAATTAATGCTGATGGAACATTAGATGTCATGTGTTCAAGATAGCAATGGCTTTGTTAGCCTGGATCCCCAAGTGACTGTGTGGAGCAGAGTCTCTCTCCTTGACAACAATCAGAAATACTGATTTTAGACTCGTAAGTGAGCAAGACCTAAACTTATATTGAGTTAACTCAGAGAATTTGTTTTTGTGTTGGTAAATACAATATTACATTCTCCATTTTACAGACATGTAAAAATGAGGGTTGGAGAACTTCATTTATGTGATTTTGAGAGGCTACAAATGAAGAAGGTTGGGCTCAAACCTATGTCTCCTCAGCTGAAGTACCTCCTTTCACTGTATCATGCTATCATTTGGCAAATGGAGATACAATATGGTCACTGAAAACGGATCTATTGGGGACAAGATGACAACCCAATCTTTTTTTCTGCCTTCACAGATTATGTGAAGTAATACTTCCTTAATGGAGTAGCAGGACAGGATTATCACAGTGGAACATTTACTTTAGCCCCTTCTTTAGGTAATGGGTTTTCTTCTATGCAGCATGACTGAACACTTTTTTTCTTGAATAGCTAAGGAAGCAATCAGGATTCGGTGTGTAGAAACCAAATCTGGGTGTGCTCCGCAAACTAATAAAAGGACACCACCCTTCCCAACTGCTGATTCCACAGGGATTCTTTAGGTAAATGAAAATCATAAGCCATTTGATCCTGAAAGTTTTTCTGCAGAAAGGCTAGATCAAGTCCTTTCTTTCTGTTAAATCTTGCCTTGGTTAAATTGGCTTTTTTTTCTTAGTGAGTTTCCAAAGCTCTGAGTTACTAACAAGAAAAGGTTTTAATAGGGTCCTAGATTTTAAAGCCATGGGCAACACAGCCTGGGTCCTTTATGATGTGTAATGAATAAAAGAACCTAAATCACTGCTTTTTAAAATCATCTGTCTAAGAATTATAATAATTTCTCCCCTTTATTCCACCCTCCCTTCCTTTCATTTTATATATCCCCAGTGCTCCTTGCTTTAAAGGACATATGCATGCTACAGAAGCAGAAACTCTGCTTTTCACAGGCGATCACTCTGGCTGGAAGGACCCTCTCTCCCCAGTGGCTCCCACACTTTGAAAAGCAGTTGGATCTGCTCCCTCACCCTATCTTCTTCCATACCCCACCCCTCCATTCCCCCAGCCCTGCTGCTGTTGTCCCTCCCAATCTCCAGCTCCTCTTGTCCTTGTTTTCAGCCTTCTTTCTCTTTACATGCTCTCACACCCTGTGCCTTCTCTTGATCATTTTAACAAAGGAACCCCACACTGGGGAGGATAGCACACTCTCCTCCAATCAGGGCAAAAGTTCCTGTGTACAAAACAAGCAAACCAAATGAAGCCTTCCCTCTGCATAGTGACAGCATGCTGCAGCCTGGAAGCATCGCCACCCTCAGTATGGTTCTCAGAGACTTCTCTTCCCCTTAGGCAGATGGGCAGTCTGGGACATAATTTCAAACTGCAGTGATCTTTTTTTTTCTTTTTTCTTTTTTGGTGATTTTTTTGTTTGTTTGCTTTAGTTTTTTCCCCCTTTCAAGGGCCCTAGAGCACATGCAGGGTGATGTGAATTGAACTAGATTGGTTTTCAAACCCTACCCTAGCACAGAAGTATTGGATATCCTAAGAAGAGAGAAAAAGACTAGATGATGTGTGTTCCCTCCAGTCCACTCTTGCCAGAAACACACTACACTGGTGCCGGGGAACCTAGGGTAAGCAGAACATTTCCATAAAAGTGCTGTATTCTAATCACTTAACAGCTTCATGCCAATGAATCTTCCCTCAGTTGAGGAAGAAATGCATGCAGAGATTCATCAAGATGCCTCCAGCCCATGATTGGAGAGAGACAGAGAAAGGACTGCAGGGACATCCTACTGTCACACAGCTAACCAGAAAGCTAAGTGGTCAAACAGCTGCACTGGTGTTCTTAGGTGGGAAAATCGGTGCATACTTAAAACCTACACAGCCTGAAATACAACATCAGGGCATAATTCTTTCTTCTCCAGTCCTCATC
>NW_007741204.1:6556-8577 GCF_000696425.1 Galeopterus variegatus | reverse complement strand
ATTTAAACTTATTATAAACACACGCACACACACACACACAACCACACACATACCCTCCACAGGTCCAAAACACTGAAGTATGAAATCAACTTGGAGAACTGACAAGGAGTTAAGTTTATAGAACAAAGCACTCACCATAAACACTGTGGTGTGATTTGAACCTCGAGCACATAGACAGGCACGGGCTTCTCTTGCTCCTATTTGCCCTCATTGCCTCCCACAACTTGTTCTTACGTCTGCTGTAGAATCAATGAATCTGGACTGTACGTATCTGCTTACCTTCATTTCTACCACCAGACTGGAATGGCTTAAGGACAACATCAAACCTTTTTCTGTTGATACATCTAGAGCTCAGCATGGTGTTTGTATACCATATGTGCTCAATAAAACGTTTGTGAATGAAAGAATATATAAATTAATGGGGTAGTCTCCCACTTACTTTTGGAAGTGTAATGAAAACTCACTCCTTTTCTACATAGAACACTGTAAAATTCAGGTAATTATCCATTTATTTATTTATTTTAAATTCTACAAGCAAGCTATAAGGAAACAATTTGGGGAATTTAGGTAGATCAATAGAGATAATTCAATTCAGTTTCCCATCTTAAATTGAATTTTTTATTTTCAAGTGGGTGTTTGGCAAATTGATGTTGGTTATACCTAGCAGAACAATGGAATAGCAACTACCAGGTCGAATTCCACCTGGTGATAAGATTCTGCATCTTTGGGGTCCCATGCGGAGATAATAAATCAGCCTTATTCTGAATATATCAGATATCACTTTGCCGAAAGCTGATCTACTTTTTAAGGTCTGGCTACCAATCCAGGAAAAATGACCAATTCCTATTTCAGAAATGTAAAAATGGAAGTAACTAAGGAATTCAAACAGTTAATGATACTTTTAATTTTCTTTTGATATCCATTCCATTTACTTCCCTACAGCTTGTGCTCCTCTTCAATTATTTTTAAAACTATAATCCATGTGGTTTCAAATTAGCAAGTGATTGTTGTGCACCTACAAGGGGCGGTTTGAACATGACTCAGTTTACCCAGCAGCAATAATGTTGTAAAGCTACCTTTCCGTCACCCACCTACCTGTCTATATTAATTAATATGTGCAAAGAGCAATGAATTCCTTGTAGAGAGTGGCCCTACATATTCAGAAGGGCTATTACCATTAATTGCCATTTATTAATTAGATGTCACCAGTTCCATTATCATATCTATAGTTTTGTGAATACGTGAGCCATAATGTTGGAGCTTAACATATTGTCACATGCAGATGTCAAATGTCTTTCAATGTCATGTCCTCTCCTGGGCAGGGAAAATGGCATCTCAGTGCTGCCTTCTGGGCAATTTTGAGTTAATAATGAGGCAAGTGGCTCTCAAACAGCTTCAAACAATAACTTCTTATTGAATTACCAGACAATGAATTAATGGCCACAAAGAGACTGGCTGATCATATCTTAATTAAGCAGGGCAGTTGAGAGGGCTCTGTAACTCCCTTTAATTGCATCTCCACAGCTCATATGAGTTGTACTTCACCTTGGCCAGAGATCTGCCCAATTTTTGAATGCCAACACAGCAAAACATCTTAAATCGTTACAAAGGGTTCTGAATGTAAATTAATTTCTTTAAACCTTAAGAAATTATTCGCAAATTGCTAATAATGCTATCACATACTTCCTTTACTTTAAATCTCAGTCTAAGACTAAAAATTGGACAGCCTTACCTCCTTTAATTCAGCAGGGATGAGATAGGAGGTGCTCAGTTTCCCTGGGCTTGGGTTTCAGGACACAGCTCTGGGTTCCAAGCCACTCCCCAAGGTCTCAGGCCGCTCCTCCAGGCCCTCTCCTAGAAGAGAGTTACTGTTTCTTGCTGGACCTATTTTCAGCACCAATACTGGGAAACTGAGACAGCAAGGGGCTGACTTATGCAAATCCCGTGTCTGGGCATGCTCAGTAGAGAAGGGTTATATAACCTAGTAGCAGAACTGGAGTTTATCCTTTGAATGACCTTCC
>NW_007741204.1:4660-5549 GCF_000696425.1 Galeopterus variegatus | reverse complement strand
AGTAGAGAAGGGTTATATAACCTAGTAGCAGAACTGGAGTTTATCCTTTGAATGACCTTCCTCTAGAGGCGCCAAAGAGCACAGAATATTTTTGAATATGTCTGGTGCTTGTGACAGAGAACTTGACCGATAAACATGCCCTAAAAAGAGACCAACTGACTGTATGCAAGACTGTGTTACATAACTGGGAACCACCCCCTTAGTTGAACATTCATTAGACAATATGCACATGTATTAGATAGAGAAACTATAAAAGCTGAATCCTGGCAGAAGGCAGGGTTGATGCTCACTTTCTTGGCTCAGGTGTGTATTTCTTTCTTTTTGTATCAAACTTACTTCCAGCAAGTGGCAGCTCACTCTCTTGAGCCAGCCTGCATTCTGCACTAAACTTTAAGTGTGAATTTCTTATTTTTGTGTTATAAAACTTGGTATGGGCTCTGCTGAGTCTCTGTGCTGCACTTTCTCTGTGCGATCTTTATCTCCTATTCATTACATTAAACTGTTCTCACTTTCTACTGTGACTCTGCTCTTGAATTCTTTCCTGTGGCAGAGTCAGGAACCTGGTAAGAGGACATGGTGGGTTGAAACTGGCTATTGGGCCTCCCAGACCCTCTCCTCCAACATCAGGGAGATGGATTGATTTAACATCCAGTGATCAGACCAGGGCACAGTAAGGAGAATTATATTTGAGCCTTCACATTTCCTTTGAAATATGAGAGAATTATACCACAACCCAGATAATATTTGTGTTTTCTAAACTGCATTCTAGGGAAGTTGTTTGCCACAGGATGTTAATAGGTGTTTCTGCCAAAGGGTTCCCTGGTCAGGTGCACTCAAGTAACCAGGTGAAAAACCAGGTCAAACATACATTAATACATTTCAGAACTGA
>NW_007741204.1:0-2618 GCF_000696425.1 Galeopterus variegatus | reverse complement strand
TTTTTTTTCCTTTCCATTAAAATGCAGCAAACTATTCTACCATTCCCCAACTCTACCAAATGGCTTTGGTGACTGGGGTGGCAGAGCGCACTCCACACACATCTGGAGGGATGAGTTCTCAAGCCTCGGTGTGTGATAAGCCAAATATATTTGATTTCCAATATGCATGTATGCATAGAAAGCTTCCAGTGGATGGTGCTGACATTTATCTTCAGCATCTAGGACTGGTGGGGCTGGTCACCCCTGTGCTCATGAGTGAAAGTAAATGTCAGGAAAGATTAGTAGCCGTGTACTACCCACACACAGATATTTTTCATTCTCTGTGTATTCCTCATGCTGCTCTTCATTTAGTTAACAGTTGTGAGAAATTAAATGTACCTAGGCTCCAGAGGGAGCAGAATTATGGAAATGAGTTCTGCGTTATCATGTGGGACTTTCGCTGGGATGCTTTTCAATGCAAAACACTACTCACCAGCTTGTTTTTCTCTGCAAATTAGAAACAGGGGCATGAGAAAGACTTTGTATGCTGAGAGTATGCCCTCAACCTATGGATCTTGAAACTCCAGAGAGCATATAGGACTTTGTTATTTCTGCTATTAATTGGATCCAATCGTTTGTGAATGTGGTTACTACTGAGCTGGGGGCAGCAGGGGGTGGGGAGGAGGAACTGACTCTGAGACCTCCTTCTAACATGTCTCTGTTAAGTAGTGTGCCTGTCTCCTGGTTGAAAAAGATAACAAAAAGGATGAAAGAAAGAATGAAAGAAAACACGAATGTATTAGATGATTTCTTAGAATAGAAAATGTAAAGAGAACATTGAAAATCTATCAAATGTAGAAGACAACTGAGAAATATGAGGCATGACAGTGGTCCAGGAGACAGACCGCCTGTGCTGGGCTACGTGGCAGCGGAGGCAATAAAGGAAGGACAGCCAGCGGGACACCGTCTCCCCACTCACCCACACCAAGGTCTAACCCTCCCATGGCCTTCTCATCGCTTCAACTTTACCCCATCAATATATTGAATGCTGAGTTAGACCACCTTGAAGAATTTCCAAATTAAAAAGGAAAAAAAGGGAGAGAAAGAGAACGGTGATCCAACTACACCTGTCACACGTTTATGATGCACTCAAAGGCCACTCCGTTCTTTCTGAAGGGCAGCAGGGCCCCATGGAGGATGGCCGAGGCCTCACCAGGGACATTTCTGTACTGGTGCTGGAGCTACTTGATCCCACCACTTCTCGGATCCTGCACATGCAGCACATCACAAAGGTCTCCAAAATAAATGACAGGGAACCCTGGGCAGAACATTTTCCCTTTCCTGATGACCAAAGAGACTTGAAATTCCACTCCCAAAATTCACTCCCCTCATGACCCACTTCCTGTCAGGTGGGACAGCAGTAAGTGGAAGACGCTCAAATCCAACCCCTAGACTCGCTCATAAGAAGGAAACTTGAGAAAAGACATTCACGTTGACTCAGGCTAAAAGGACTCTCACAAAAAGGAAACTTGAGAAAAGACATTCACGTTGACTCAGGCTAAAAGGACACAAAACAAGCACAGTATTACAAACAACCCCAACACAGCTGATGACACATTCACGTAGGGGCCTAACTACTCAAGCTCTAAATATTTGTTTTCATTTTTTTTTCTTAATCTTTTGTGGTTTAGAAACCTAGGTTATTGTGGTCTCACCTGTTACCTGAAGATGTAAAAAATAAGAAGAAGGAAGCAGAAAACAAACAGGGAGAACAGGGAGCTGGATTATCTGAATATTTTCTAAGGCACACAATAGATGCCATCATCAGAGGAGCATCCACTGAGAGCAGAAAATGTGTCTCTCATCGCAGGGAGGTCCCTTTAAGGATTCTGTAAACTTAGAGTGGGCGCTCAGAGAAAAACACAACACAGGCACAAATAATGTAGAACACTTGTGATATACCTCACCTCTTCAAAGGTTTAAACCATTCCAGACCGTGTCTTATTTCCTCATCTAAATTTGAAAGTTTTGCAAGTTAGACAGTAAAAACACTAGTACCTAATAATTATGGAGTGCTAATAATGTGCTAGGCATTGTATACATAGTATCTCACTGAATTTTCACAATAACTCCATGAGGAAAAAAATAATAATATTTTTCAGATGAAAACACTAAGGCAAAGAACATTTTAGTGACTTACCCACGGTCATGTCCCTTATAAGTGACAGGGTCAAAATTTGAACCTAGGCACTCAGACCCAAGAAACCATGCTCATACCTTTTAATCTCTTCTCATGATACACAAACCTTTTGTGTATCTGTCCAAAGCTATACCATGCTCATGGTAGATAATAAATCGATACTTGGTTAACGTGAGAGCAAAGAGGCATGAGTTCATATGTAAATGATCAACATGTACATGCCAATCACTGTCCAAGTTGGCTGCAGGACAAATATCCTGGGATGTTAAGCAAGATATGAAGGTTCTTGTCTTAAACAGTGCTAGGTTAAATATATTTTGAGTAAGTAATAAGTCACACATACACAATTTAATCACAATTCATTCATTCATTCATTCATTCATTCAAGTACATATTAAATCTATTCTGTGCCAGTTACACTCTTAAATAACGTAAGATG
>NW_007741203.1:26232-26451 GCF_000696425.1 Galeopterus variegatus | reverse complement strand
TGTGTGAAGGAGGTGAGGTGATGAAAAGGCTCATAGCTAAGAATGAAAGCTGAGCGGAAGACGGGAGAGCGCGAGGGAAGCAGCGATCTGGCTAGTTGGAGGCTGATTAAGAGAGATTTCTAGTGCGGTCCCAATTCTAACTATGTCCTCCAACACTTGAGCAGGAACATGAAGCATTTAGTTGACCCCCAGCTGCTCTCTGAGATTTAGAATTTGGTG
>NW_007741203.1:25449-25781 GCF_000696425.1 Galeopterus variegatus | reverse complement strand
ATTCAACAATGTCATCCTATAAGGGAATTTGTGTCGTATCTCATTCTTTGTTTTCTCTCCCAAAATAATGTCCATCTTTATCATTGTGGTTGGTTTTATAGGCTCCTGTGTGATAGTGTGATTTGCAACTGTTTTCACTACAAGAAAGGTATTCTTAATAATGTCTGTGTGGTGCTTGATTTATTTCCAGCTTTAGTTGCAAAATTAATTGATTTTATCCTCGTATTACTTGTTGCTTGTTCTGAAACAAAAACCCACTTAATTTATTTATCTGAGCAGACTTGTATATTATGTGAAAATATTATGAAAACAGCAACATTATCAACTCTACT
>NW_007741203.1:16979-24789 GCF_000696425.1 Galeopterus variegatus | reverse complement strand
TATAATCCACATTAATCTGATCATTACCGTAGACCCTATTAACACCATCACATTTTCCACTATTTCCTAGACCTAAAGATTTGTATAAGGGACCTCGTGAACTAACTCTGTTGATTAGAGGACGATGTTGGTAACACCAAGATCAAGGGTTTGAATGCCAGTACCAGCCAATTGAACAAGGAAAATTAAAAAGATTCATATGTCTGATTCTCACTGGAGTCTTGAGCATTATTTAGGTCTTTGGTCTTATTCTGTGCTATGATGTCTGCATTAATGTTTCCAGCACTGCTTTCTCAATTCAATCAACTACTTTAAGCCATTGTTTGGATTTTTTTTAAACCCCCCAAATGAGAATGTAACACAACAGTGTAGGAATATTATAAATTGCAAATTTGTGATATGTGAGTGAACGACTACACACAAATGATGTGAGAATGCATTAGCCCCCAAGGACTGTTCTCTGGTAAGGAAATTGTGCTCAGGCAAAATATCAAGCGCAACCTGCACCACACATGGACACTATTGTTAAGAAGGGAATGGGATTTTTGTGGAAATCTTAATAAATTTTACATGTCATATTTGTTGATTGTAAGTTTGCAAAATGGTTTTATCTCATTCTCCCCTAAAACTGGCAAACCAACTTACTGATTTTAAAAATTATCTCAATTCCCTATCCTTCTCTCTCTTTGTCCATTCCTTTTTCAAAATGACTTCTTAGCTCCTCCCATCAAGAGGTAGAATATATTTACTCATCCTTGATTTGGGCATGCCTGTGACTTGTTTTATTCAGTAGAATGTCATGAAAATGACACTTTGCTAGAGCTGAGCCTAGGCCTTAAGAGGTCTTTCTTGCTTACATCATTTCCTTGGAGTCCCAGGGAGATAAATAGCCCAGGCTAGCCTGCTGAAGGATGAGAGACCATGTGGAGGAGAGCCAGATGAGAAAAGGCCATCCTCAACAAGCCAGCTGTCTGCCAACATGTCAGCTGACCACTGACCTATGAGTGGGACGAGGCAAGATCAATCAAACCTGGCTCTGATCAGCAGAACTGTCCAGATACCCACAGAGACATAATAAATACTTATTGTTTTAAATCACTGCATTTGGGGGTGATCGGTGATTCAGCACTAGCTAACTGATTTATTGCTCGAGTTCCATTTGATGGATTATAGTGTGAGAAACCTCAGATTAGGGAGAAAACTCAATAAGGGTAGGGATCATGTCTGTACATTTTCAACTTTACCTCTTCAATAACTAGACTAGGACCTGGCACATGGTTAACTCTTTCAACATTGCTTATTGAATTATTGATCATCTATTCCCTTCCATCAGCTCCAGAAACATTTTACATTCTTGTTTCTTGAACACTATCAACATCCTTTCATACTGACATAGAACTCCTGCCTTGGAAGAAAAAATTTGATTTGGCGCTTTAAAAATAAGATATTTTCTAAGAATTTACTGAGCTCAAAAATAGGTAAATAGAGCACCCATGGGTGGCTCCCATCTGACAGGTGTCAGGAGCACATGTGGAGATCTCAGGAGCTGAGGGCAGCTCCTGCTGACAGACAGTAGGAGTGCATGGAAACTAAGGAACCAAAGGCAGCCCCTTCCTCAGGAGACATTGCTGCCACCACATGGGAGGTATGCCACAACCACTGCCACAGCCATTGCTGCCACAGGGTGGCTCACTGCCATAGCAGTAGGCACCACCACTGCAGCAGCCACCTCTACTGTGCAGGTAGCCTACCAACTACTCAACTGCATTGACAGTAGGTGACTCAACAGTGGTTCCTGGGCAAAGAGGTGAGAATGCAGACCTGTGACCCAGTGGCCCAACAGACAGGGAAAATTATGTGCCTACATGCAGTAGCACACCTAGGTTTGGAGGTATGTGCAATCCTGGGCAAAGAGGTGAGAATGCAGACCTGTGACCCAGAGGCCAAACAGACAGGGAAAATTATGTGCCTACATGCAGTAGCACACCTAGGTTTGGAGGTATGTGCAGAGCCCACATGACTGCCTTGATCCAGGAGAGACACACACAGAATCCCTCAAGAGTGCAGAAACCCAGGATACCCAAATAGAGTAAGGAAGAAAATTCCCAGTCACCACCAACCCATCCCCAACTGGGGGAAGCAAGGACCTAGCAAGAGCCTCTGCCTGCAGGAAAGAGGAAAGAGAAACCCTGTCAAGTATCACCCATTCAAACTGAGGAGCTCCAGTATACCCCAGTGCACCCACCAGGGTCATGGGATGCTAGCAGGGGTGCCAGTAAGCCTACCCAGGGTCACCCACCCCACCCAAAGAGCAATAGGGCACCCAGGTGCTTCTCCCAAGAACTGAAGAGCTCACCCACATCCTTAATGACCCAACACAGTGTCACTAACTTTAGCAAAGAATCGCCAAGTACCTCAGTGCCTAGACCTTGGAAGCAGTCATACACAACTCCAGCAATGAATATGGCTGAAGTACCAACATGGAGACTACACTACTGCATCTACCCAGAACCAATACTAAATCACCCTACTCAATAGTTAATATAAAACACATCTACAAGAGGAAGTCTCTCTCCTCAAAGCCCACTCCAGAGTAACAGAACAGTAAACTGCTCTACCAGGTGACTGGACTTTGACACAGAAATACTAAAAATACAAAATATAAAGGAAATATGATGCCACCTAAGGAATGCTATAATTTCAAGTATGAGACCCCTTAGAAGATGAAACCCTTGAAATGACAGAAAAGGTATTCTGAGCAAAAATTTTAAGGAAACTCAGTGAGATAAAAGAAGACTGCTAGATGACATAATGTAATGTCAAAAAGTATCCAGGATATGAAGGAGGTAATTTGCATAGATTAATACCTTAAAAAAATGTAGCAGAACTCCTGGAATGGAAAGATTCATTCGATGAAATATAAGAATGGAAAGATTCATTCAATGAAAGGAAAAACCACACCAAACAAAACACAACCGAGAGCTTAAGCAACAGGTTAGAGCAAGCAGAAGAAAGAATTTCTGATTTTGAAGATGGTCTTTTTGAAATAACTCAGGCAGGAAAAAAAAGAATTAAAAAAAGAATTTTGAAAATGAAGAAAATATAGGAGGGCAAGGAGACAATCTTAAGCACACAAACATTCGAATCATGGGGGTTCTGGAAAGGGAGGAGAAAGGAAAAAGCATTGAAAACCTATTTGATGAAATAATAGTGGAAAACTTCCCAAGCATAGGGAGAGACATGGACCTTCAGATCCAAGAGGCTCAAAGATTGCCAAATAGATTCAATTCAAAAAGTTCCTCTCTAAGGCACATTATAGTCAAACTTACAAAGCTCAAAGACAAAGAGAGAATCTTAAAAAAAAAACAAGACAAAAGCATCAAGTCAACTATAGGGGAGTCCCCATCATACTAACAGCAGAGTTGAAGTTATTTTGAGTATCTTTGCAGACCAAAATAAATTGAAACTAAAAGTCAGTAACAAGCAAAACTCTGGAAACTATACAAATACATGGAAATTAAACAACATGCCCTGACTGACCTATGCAACCGAGAAGAAATTAAACAGGAGATCAAAAATTTCCTTGAAACTAATGAAAATAAAGACACTTCACATCAAAACCATAAAAAATTAGTGGATGAAAAGAAGTAATTAAGATCAGAGCAGAACTAAATGGAATACAGACCTAAAAAATGATATGAAAGATCAATGAAACAAAAAAGCTTTTTGAGAAAATAAACAAAATAGACAAACCATTAGCTTGTCTAACTAAAAAAAGGAGAAGACCCAAATAATAAAAATAGGAAATGAAAAAGGAGACATTACAACCTATACCACAGAAATAGAACAAATCTTTAGAGACTATTATAAACAACTATACACCAACAAATTTGAAAACCTGGAGGAAATGGACAGACTTCTGGATGCATACAAATGACCAAGACTGAACCAAGAAGAAATGGAATACCTGAGCAGACCAATAACAAGCAATGTGGTTGAAGCAATAATCAGAAGTCAAAGAAAAGCCAAGGACAAGATGGCTTTACTGTTGAATTCTACCAAAACTTTATAGAGTAATTAATACCAGTTCTGTTCAAACTATTCCAGAAAACTGAATCGGAGGCCATTCTCCCAAACTCATTTTATGAGGCCAGCATCACCCTGGTTAGAAAAGCACACAAAGATACAACAAAAAAAGAAAACTCAGCAGGTCAAAACCTTTGAGGAACATAGGCACAAAAATCATCAATGAAATGTTAGCAAACAATACAGCAGCACATCAAAGAAATTATACACGCTGGTCAAGCGGGATTCATTACAGGGATGCAGGGATGGTTTGATACGTGCAAGTCATTAAATGCAGTTCACCACATCAACAAAATCAAGGATGAAAACCATATGATTATCTCAACGGATGCATAAAAAGCATTTGACAAAATTCAATATACTGCATGATAAAGACTCCTAGCAAATTAGGTATAGAAGGAAAGTACCTAAACACAGTAAAAAACATATATGACAAAACCACCACCAATATCATCCTGAATGAGAAGACAAGGATGCCCATGGTCACCACTCCTGTATAACATAGCATTGGAAATACTAGCCAGAGCAATCATGCAAGAGAAAGAAATAAAGGGCACCCAGATTTGAAAAGATGAAGTCAAACCGTCCCTGTTTGCAGATGACATATTGTATAGAGAGAAACCTAAGGATGCTACACACACACAAAAAAAAACCTCAGCAATAAGGGTGGTGGTCATTAGCCCCGCACCTGCACAGCCAGGTAAGCAAAAGAGCCAGCCTGATGCCTGGGGGTCCTGAGAGCCCCACCCTTGCAGCACATGCAGGCAAGCAATGGAACCAGTCAACACCCAGAATCCTGAGACTGGGGCTGGGCTATCCCCACCACTGCCTGAAACCAGATCCTAAAATGTGTTTATTAACCACCTGTGTTTCTCTGGGGTGTGTGACTTCTCTGCTCATATCCATCACCAAATTGCTGCTTAGATTTTTCTAATTCATTATTAAAAGTTCTTTTTGCAATAAGGATGTTAATCTTTGTGTTTTAAAAAAGTAGGTAGTAGAATAATGGTTACCAGAGGCTGGGAGGGGTGAGATTAGGGTTGAACTAATGGGGACAAAATTATGCCATTTACCATAAGTGAATCATTGTGCAGGATATGCATGTATTGAAACAATACACTGTACCTTACAAAAATAAACACAAATAAAATTGAATTAAAAATAAAAAAGTCTTGGGCTCAAAAGTCACATCAGTAAAGTTGCAGTATATAAAATCAACATGCAAAAATCAGTAGTGTTTTTACACTCCAATAAGGAACTAGTAGAAAAAGAAACAAAGTCAAGTCCATTTAAAATAGTCACCAAAAAAAAAAAAAAAAAAAAAAAAAAAACCTAGCTAGCAGTAAATTTAATGGATGAGGTGAAAGATCACTACAGTGAGAACTACAAACATTGCTGAAAGAAATTTATAAAAAGATGGAAAGACATTTCATATTTTTGGATTGGAAGAATTACTATTGTGAAAATGTCTATACTACCCAAAGCAATCTACAGATTCAATGCAATCCACATCAAAATACCATGACATTCTTCACAGAAATAGAAATAAACAATCCTAATATTCATATGAAACAATAAAAGACTCCAAATAGCCAAAGCAATTCTTAGCAAAAATAAATAAATAAATAAATAAAACCAGAGGTAGAACATGACCTGATGTCAAATTATACTACAAAGCTATATTAACCAAAACAGCATGGTACTGGCATCAAAACAGACACCTGGACCAATGGCACAGAATAGAGAACCCAGAAATCAACCCACATACTTACAGTCATCTGATCTTTGACAAAGACAACAAGAACACACTTTGGAGAAAAGACTTCCTCTTCAATGAATGGTACTGGGAAAACTGGATATCCACATGTAGAAGAATGGAACTAGATCCATACCTCTTGCTATTTACTAAAGTCAACTCAAAATAGATTAGCAACTTAAATATAAGACTTGAAACTATAAAACTCCCAAAAGAAAACATAGAGGAAACACTTCAGGAAATAGAACAGGGTAAAGGCTTTATGAATAAGACCCCCAAAACACAGGAAATAAAGGAAAAAATACACAAAAATGGATTACATCAAACTAAAAAACTTCTCTACAGCAAAAGAAACAATTAACAAAGCAAAACTACAACCTACAGAATGGGAGAAAATATTTGCAAACTGTGCATCTGACAAGGGATTAGTATCCATAATATACAAGGAACTCAAACAACTTAAATTAAAAAACAAGTAACCGGATTAAAAAATGGAGAAAGGAGCTGAATAGGCATTTCACATATGAGGATATACAAATGACCAACAGACACGTGAAAAAAGGATCAACATCACTCAGCATCAGGGAAATGCAAATCAAAACCACACTAAGATACCATCTCATCCTAGTTAGACTGGCTACTATCAAAAGGAGAATAACAAATGCTAACAAGGATGCTGAGAAAAGGGAGCACTCCTACTGTTGGTGGTTCTGTAAATTAGTGCAACCATTATGGAAGACGGGATGAAGTTTCCTCAGACAGCTACATAGAACTGCTATATGATCCAGCAATCCAACTTTGGGATATATACCAAAACGAATGGAAATCAAAATGTTGAAGGATACCTTCACTCCATGTTTATTGCAGCTCTCTTTACAACAGCCAAGAGTTCNAGTAAGAAACGTACAACATTCACAATAATCCATTGAATTTTCAAAAGGAAAGAACAGAACTGAGGCCATCAGAGGTGCGAGAGGGGATGTGGGAGGGAGGGTAGTGAGAAGTTGGGCCACAAAAAATTATTACATTGTGTAATGTTGAGCACACTAATTATCCAGATTTGAGCATCACATATTGCACATAGGTACTGATATTCAACACTGTACCTCACAGAAATGTACAATCAATTATGTTTCAATATAAAAAGAGAAATAGGTAAATAACTTGAGTAAACAATCCATTTGTAGTAACTAAAGCAACTTGCGGATGGATTCATTAAAATGAAAATGGATATCATTTTTAACAAAAGGATTGATAACACGTATTTTTAATAATTACATTATTTACACTCCTTTGTTCCATCCTGTTTCTTGAGTAAATTTGCAGCTAACCCTTTTATTTATTGATTTATTATTCATTATTCATCTTTGTTATTAATGGTATGGGAAAGTTTCATGAAGTACTCATAGTAATTATAACAGAAAACACCCATTAGACACTCACATGTGTTAAGCATTGTGCTACTCTCTTTGTAGAGAAATGCAGGCCTTTTAGAAATATCATGTATGTACTAAAGATGTCAAAGTTTATGTAACCCAGACCTCTATCTTCAACTCCACACTCATATAGCCACCTGCATGCTTGACATGGCCACCTGGATATCTGATGAATATGTTACATCTGACATGACTAAAACTGACCTTCTCACCTTCCTCCTCAATCTTGTTTCTCCCTAAGCAGTCCCCATTTCACTCAGTGGCAACTCTATCCTTCCAGCTCTTCTGGCCCAAAACCCAGGAGTCACCTTTGACTCCTCTCTTTCACTCAGACATTCATTGTCCCTTCACATGGCCCATGTATATTGGGGATGCTGGTCTCATCTCTAGTCCAGGAGTGTGCCTTGAATGGCTTAAGCCAATCAGCACAATACACTTCTCCTGCCAATGTCCAATCAGAGTGAATCTCAGGAATTTTTTCCAGAAAGACGGGGAGGAAGTTGAACCTGCGGAGGGACCTGTTTTCTCTCTT
>NW_007741203.1:9642-15915 GCF_000696425.1 Galeopterus variegatus | reverse complement strand
AGAAAAAGTCTTCATGTGTTGATACGCTTGCATATATTTTGGTGAAACATGGAATAAAAGGGGGTTTCAATTTCCTGTGCCTTTGCCTACATTGTTCCTTCTCTCTGGAGTGCCTTTCCCATCATGTCCTCTTAGAAAATCGCTGCCCACCTTTTAAGACCTACCACAGATATCTCTTTCTCTTTTTAGGTATTATTACTTAGACAAGGGCTAATTTTAAACATCTAACCCAAGTGGATTCATTCTCTCTTTCCATTAGTGGGATAATGATATGGACCGTGTCCCCCAAGGTTTATGTATTAGTAGCTTGATCTCCTCTGTGACTGGTAAGAGGGTGGGAAATCCTATTATGATAATTGAAAGGTGGGTCCTTGAAGAGGTGATGAGATTGTAATAATGGTGGTCACAGGTGTGGTTCTGAGGGATTTACAAGGAGAGTGCATGAGGAACTGTGTCTCTCTCTCCTCTGCCATTTTTTGACAAGTGAGGTCCCCTAGGTCACTGTCACCACCACCAGGACCCACACCAGATGTTTGCTCTGGACTTTGGGTTTCCCAGTGACCCAAACTGTAAGCAATAAATTTTATTTTCTTACAAATTATGCCATTCCAGGTATTTTGTTATAAGCAACAGAAATGGACAAATATAGATGGACAAATTCAGAAAATATTTATTTGTTCTTCAACTACATGTCAGGCATGTGCCATGAATATACAACTACAAAATCCTTAAGGAGTTTACATATGAGAGACACAGAGAAGTGAAATAGCAATTCCAATCTGGAGAGACGAGTGTTGAGATGGGAAAAGATCTGCGTGCAGTGGGAGAGTTGTGGGGGAACCCCTACCCCAGTCATAGGGGGTGTGAGCAGAGGAGGTGAGGAAAGGCTTCCTGGAAGAAGCGATGCCTACACAGAGGTTTAAGAACCACTAGGAGTTAAGATGGGAAGGCAAGTAAGTGCACATCACAGGAAGAGGAAGAGTTTGTGCAAACATTCAGCAGCATTTAAGATCTGGGCCAGAATG
This sequence comes from Galeopterus variegatus, assembly GCF_000696425.1. NCBI lineage: Eukaryota > Metazoa > Chordata > Mammalia > Dermoptera > Cynocephalidae > Galeopterus > Galeopterus variegatus. Next base: position 14,890 of record NW_007741203.1, on the reverse strand, counting down.
CAGAGTTCCAGAAGGAATGTGGTGTGAGATGGGCCTGGAGTCCCAGGTGAAAACAAGGCCAGGAGGACCTTGCAAGGCTCAATAAGGAATGTGAATTATATCCTGGGGATATTCGGTTTGTGCTGTAGAAAGATCAAATAGGTTGCAGAGAATCCTAGAGGAACCCCACTGAAACCAGGGACACTAGCCAGGAAGCATCAGATCTGTCCAGTCCTTATCTGTCTACGTGTCATGTCTCCTGAGACTTCTGATTAGGAGCAGACACAGAACTTAAAATGATGGAAAAGCGGCAAATGTTGGTTCTATGTGGGCCAACCAAAAGGGTGTCATTTTGGCCATGCGAGTCTGCCTTAAGTGATCAGAATGACATCAGTAATATTAATAACGGACATGATGACAGTATCATGTAAACAGTTTTGTCAAGCTCAAATGCCACACAATATGTAGCAAAACTCAACAGTCATTTCTGGTTCTGTACATTAACTCCAAATTTTGGATTTGAATCACCTTAAAAAGAATTTCTTTGGAAATAATGGCCATCAATGACAGAAGAAAGGAACGTATTGCTTCACCNAGAAAAAGTCTTCATGTGTTGATACGCTTGCATATATTTTGGTGAAACATGGAATAAAAGGTGGTTTTAATTTCCTGTGCCTTTGCCTACGTTGTTCCTTCTCTCTGGAGTGCCTTTCCCATCATGTCCTCTTAGAAAATCCCTGTCCACTTTTTAAGACCTAACACAGATATCCCTTTCTCTTTTAAGGTATTATTACTTAGACAAGGGCTAATTTTAAACATCTAACCCAAGTGGATTCATTCTCTCTTTCCATTAGTGGGATAATGATATGGACCGTGTCCCCAAAGGTTTATGTATTAGTAGCTTGATCTCCTCTGTGACTGGTAAGAGGGTGGGAAATCCTGTTATGATAATTGAAAGGTGGGTCCTTGAAGAGGTGATGAGATTGTAATAATGGTGGTCACAGGTGTGGTTCTGAGGGATTTACAAGGAGAGTGCATGAGGAACTGTGTCCCTCTCTCCTCTGCCATTTTTTGACAAGTGAGGCCCCCTAGGTCACTGTCACCACCACCAAGACCCTCACCAGATATTTGCTCTGGACTTTGGATTTCCCAGTGACCAAAACTGTAAGCAATAAATTTTATTTTCTTACAAATTACGCCATTCCAGGTATTTTGTTATAAGCAACAGAAATGGACAAATATAGATGGTAATTCAGAAAATATTTATTTGTTCTTCAACTACATGTCAGGCATGTGCCATGAATATACAACTACAAACCCCTTAAGGAGTTCACATATGAGAGACACAGAGACGTGAAACAGCAATTCCAATCTGGAGAGACGAGTGTTGAGATGGGAAAAGATCTGTGTGCAGTGAGAGAGTCGTGGGGGAGCCCCTACCCCAGTCATAGGGGGTGTGGGCAAAGGAGGTGAGGAAAGGCTTCCTGGAAGAAGCGATGCCTACACAGAGGTTTAAGATCCACTAGGAGTTAAGATGGGAAGGCAAGTAGGTGCACATCACAGGAAGAGGAAGAGTTTGTGCAAACATTCAGCAGCATTTAAGATGGGCCAGAATGCAGAGTTCCAGAAGGAATGTGGTGAGAGATGGGCCTGGAGTCCTAGGTGAAAACAAGGCCAGGAGGACCTTGCAAGGCTCAATAAGGAATGTGAATTATATCCTGGGGATATTCGGTTTGTGCTGTAGAAAGATCAAATAGGCTGCAGAGAATCCTGGAGGAACCCCATGAGACCAGGGACACTAGCCAGGAAGCATCAGATCTGTCCAGTCCTTATCTGTCTACGTGTCATGTCTCCTGAGACTTCTGATTAGGAGCAGACACAGAACTTAAAATGATGGAAAAGCGGCAAATGTTGGTTCTATGTGGGCCAACCAAAAGGGGGTCATTTTGGACATGCTAGTCTGCCTTAAGTGATCAGAATGACATCAGTAATATTAATAACAGACATGATGACAGTGTCATGTAAACAGTTTCTCAAGCTCAAATGCCACACAATATGTAGCAAAACTCAACAGTCATTTCTGGTTTTGTACATTAACTCCAAATTTTGGATTTGAATCACCTTATAAAGAATTTCTTTGGAAATAATGGCCATCAATGACAGAAGAAAGGAACGTATTGCTTCACCACTAGATTTATTAGCAGTAAGAGTCAGCGGTCACGTGTCAGCAGCCTCCTAGCACGGGGTAAGGGTTAGCAGAACGTCCTCCCCCACGGTATCATCACTACAGAAGTCGAACCTGTGGAGAGAAAACAACACACAGTCACCTGTTCCTGGCACACCTCTGGTGTGTTGAGCACGAGGACTGGCTCTGCTCTCCTGCTCAGTCTGAGCGAGGGACACCCCTGTGCCCAGACCAGACATCGGCTGAGGGAAGACCTCCTGTACGGACGACCGAATTCTCCTTCCCTGCTTTGTTTTATGGCTGCGCAATAGCGGAGAGAGCAGCTGTCACTGGACACCCCAAAGAATGGGCAGGGCTCATTTGTCACATCCTAAAAGCCATTACTGATCACGTGGCACATGTCAACCAATGCAACTGAGGAGAAGCAGAGTCAACAGCATGACAAGAAACCAGCCCAGCATGAAAATTCTGAGGTCCTGGGGCTGTGCTGGCTGACGTTCTCATTTCAGTTCAATGACTGAATGGAAATGACTGATTTTTCTCTTCAAGACCGAACAACATTTAGGATGCCGTGGAGCTAATTTTCTTTAATAAAATACAGTAGCATATGTACAGTGCCTGGCCCAGAAAAAGTGGCCAGAAAATGCTTTTTTTCCTCCATCTTCATTTTCTTCCATGTGGTCTGATGGCTGGCAGCCTCGTAAATGGCAAATTAAAGATTAAAAACTGATATTAATAAAGGACACAGGAAATGAAAGACTCACTAAGTACGAATGAAGGTGAACTGGAATTGTGTTGTAGTAGTCAAGAACTTGCTGGAGTCAACCTTCCTGCACATGAATTCTGGCATTGAGCCTTCATTTAGTAATTCATAAAATGGCGACAGTAAGATTTCCTGTCTCACAGGGTATACGTTTTTATTTTAACAGATTTATTGAGCTTTAATTGATCTAGAATAAACTTTACACATTTAAATTGATAAGTTCTCTCTCTCTCTCACACACACACACACACACACACACACACACACACACTACACCTTTGAAACAATCACCAAGATAAGGTAGTGAACACATCTATCCCCCTTATACTTTCCTCCTGCCTCTGCCTAATTTCTCCATCACACCCTTTCCATCTTCCCTCCCCCCAGGCTACCACTGATCTGTTGTCACTGTAGAGTAGTTATGATTGTCCAGAATTTTATATGAATGGAACCAAAGGTGTATACATGCTTTTGCCTAGCTTCTTTCATTCATTATAATTATTTCAATATTCATCCACGTTGTTGCATGTGTCACTACTTCTTTCCTTGTCACTGCTGTGTAGTATTCCATTGTATGGATAGACCACAGTTTGTTTATTCATTCTCTATTGGTGGACAGGTAGGTTGTTTCCAGTTCTTGGCTGTTACATTAAAAGCTTCTGTGAGTATTTCTGTACAAATCTTAGTACAAACACATGCTTTCTCTTCTCTTGGGTACATATCTAAGAGTGAAATGGTTGAATCATAGGTAGATATATGTCTGGCTTTTTAAGAAATTATCAAACTACTTTACAAAGTGATTGATTTTACATTCCCCTTAGTAGTCTTTGAGAATTGAAGATTCTTCATGTCCTCAGTAGTGCTGGATATTGCCATTCTTTTTATTTTAGGCATTTAAATAGGTCTATGATTTTACAATTTTCTTTTTATAACTGGTTTTAAATAATTTGATTTTGATGGGTTTTGATGGGTTCCTTTACTCTTTTTTAAAAAAATATTTATTTTTATTGACTAAATATTTTCGTGAGGTACAGAATTGAATATCAATACATGTGTGCAATATGTGCTGGTCAAATCATGACTATTAGTATACTCATGCTTACTAAACACAATCAATCTTTGTGACCCTTAACTAGTTTCTTGCCAAACCCCCTCTACCTCCCTCTTTCCCACCTCTAATAATCACAGTTCTTTTGCCTCTCTTATTTTTTGTAAGTTTAATGTATTATTGTGATTGCTCCTTCCTTCCTTCCTTCCTTCCTTCCTNTCTTTTCTTTTCTTTTCTTTCTTTATTTTATCTCCCACTTATGAGTAAGGACATATGGTTTTTCTCTTTTCATGCTTGGCTTATTTCACTTAATTTAATTTTCTCTAAGTTCATCCATGTTGTTGGAAATGGCAGAATTTCATCCTTTTTATGTCAGATAAGTATTCCATTGTGCATCTCTACCACATTCTCCTTATCTACTCATCTGTCAATGAACATTTAGGTTGATTCCAACTCTTGGCTATTGTAAATAGAGCTTCAATAAACACGGGAATGCAGGTAACCTTCGACATGATGATTTCCATTCCTTTGGGTATATACTCAGCAATGGGTCATATGGCAGTTCTATCTGTAGTTTGAGGAATCTCCATACTGTTTTCCATAAAGGCTGCACCAATTTACAGTCCCACCAACAGCGCAGAAAGGTTCCCTTTTCTCCACATCCTCTCCAGCATTTGTTATTCTCTGTCTTTTTGATAACGACCAGTCTAACTAGGATGAGATGATATCTCAGTGTGGTTTTGATTTGCGTTTCCCTGATGCTGAGTGATGTTGAGCATTTTGTGATGTGTCCGTTGGCCATTTGTAGATCTTCATGTGAGAAATGCCTATTCAGCTCCTTTGCCCATTTTTTAATGGGATTACTTATTTTCTTACAGTTGAATTGTTTCAGTCCTTTATATATTCTGGATAGTAATTCCTTATTGAATACATAGTTTGCAATTATTTTCTCCCACTCTATAGGTTGTGGCTTTGCTCTGTTAATTGTTTCTTTTGCTGTGGAGAAGCTTTATAGTTTGATATAATCCCATTTGTTTACTTTTTCTTTTGTTTCCTGTGCTTTTGGGGTCATATTCATAAAAAATGCTTGTGGATTGGAAGAATTAACACTGTAAAAATGTCCATACCACCCAAAGTAATCTATAGGTTTAGCAAAATTCCCATCAAAATACCAATGACATTCTTCACAGAAATAGAGAAAACAATCCTAACATTCATATGGAAAAAAAAAACCCCAAAAAGTGATAGCAATCCTAAGAAAAAAAAAAAAAAA
>NW_007741203.1:2264-9632 GCF_000696425.1 Galeopterus variegatus | reverse complement strand
ATCAGTAATATTAATAACGGACATGATGACAGTATCATGTAAACAGTTTCTCAAGCTGAAATGCCACACAATATGTAGAATAATCAATAGTCATTTGTGGTTCTTCACACCAACAACAAATTTTGGTTTTTAATCATTTTATCCAAAGTTTCTTTGGAAATAATGGCCATCAATGACAGAAGAAAGGAACGTATTGCTTCACCACTAGATTTATTAGCAGTAAGAGTCAGCGGTCACGTGTCAGCAGCCTCCTAGCACGGGGTAAGGGTTAGCAGAACGTCCTCCCCCACGGTATCATCACTACAGAAGTCGAACCTGTGGAGAGAAAACAACACACAGTCACCTGTTCCTGGCACACCTCTGGTGTGTTGAGCACGAGGACTGGCTCTGCTCTCCTGCTCAGTCTGAGCGAGGGACACCCCTGTGCCCAGACCAGACATCGGCTGAGGGAAGACCTCCTGTACGGACGACCGAATTCTCCTTCCCTGCTTTGTTTTATGGCTGCGCAATAGCGGAGAGAGCAGCTGTCACTGGACACCCCCAAAGAATGGGCAGGGCTCATTTGTCACATCCTAAAAGCCATTACTGATCACGTGGCACATGTCAACCAATGCAACTGAGGAGAAGCAGAGTCAACAGCATGACAAGAAACCAGCCCAGCATGAAAATTCTGAGGTCCTGGGGCTGTGCTGGCTGACGTTCTCATTTCAGTTCAATGACTGAATGGAAATGACTGATTTTTCTCTTCAAGACCGAACAACATTTAGGGTGCCATGGAGCTAATTTTCTTTAATAAAATACAGTAGCATATGTACAGTGCCTGGCCCAGAAAAAGTGGTCAGAAAATGCTTTTTTTCCTCCATCTTCATTTTCTTCCATGTGGTCTGATGGCTGGCAGCCTCGTAAATGGCAAATTAAAGATTAAAAACTGATATTAATAAAGGACACAGGAAATGAAGGACTCACTAAGTACGAATGAAGGTGAACTGGAATTGTGTTGTAGTAGTCAAGAACTTGCTGGAGTCAACCTTCCTGCACATGAATTCTGGCATTGAGCCTTCATTTAGTAATTCATAAAATGGAGATAGTAAGATTTCCTGTCTCACAGGGTATACGTTTTTATTTTAACAGATTTATTGAGCTTTAATTGATCTAGAATAAACTTTACACACTTAAATTGATAAGTTTTTTCTCTCTCTCTCTCTCTCTCACACACACACACACACACACACACACACACACACACTACACCTTTGAAACAATCACCAAGATAAGGTAGTGAACACATCTATCCCCCTTATACTTTCCTCCTGCCTCTGCCTAATTTCTCCATCACACCCTTTCCATCTTCCCTCCCCCCAGGCTACCACTGATCTGTTGTCACTGTAGAGTAGTTATGATTGTCCAGAATTTTATATGAATGGAACCAAAGGTGCATGCATGCTTTTGCCTAGCTTCTTTCATTCACCATAATTATTTCAATATTCATCCACGTTGTTGCATGTGTCACTACTTCTTTCCTTGTCACTGCTGTGTGGTATTCCATTGTATGGCTAGACCACAGTTTGTTTATTCATTCTCTATTGGTGGACAGGTAGGTTGTTTCCAGTTCTTGGCTGTTACATTAAAAGCTTCTGTGAGTATTTCTGTACAAATCTTAGTACAAACACATGCTTTCTCTTCTCTTGGGTACATATCTAAGAGTGAAATGGTTGAATCATAGGTAGATATATGTTTGGCTTTTTAAGAAATTATCAAACTGCTTTACAAAGTGATTAATTTTATATTCATATTAGTATTGTATAAGAACTGAAGATTCTTGATGTCCTCAGTAATGGTGGACATTTTCATTCTTTTTAATTTAGGCATTTAAATAGATTTATGGTGGCATCTCACTGAGGTTTTAATTTGTGTTTTTCTAACAACTAACAGTGTATGTTTTCCTATCCTTTCAGTCTGTGAAATCTACTTGTGTTTTTAATATTAAAGTGCATTTTATGTAATTAGAATATCATTTTTATTTACATAGTTTTAAATCTAGTATGACAAACTCTGCCTTCCTATTGCAGTATTTAGACCATTTTATTTAATATGATAATTGATATGGTTAGATATAAGTCTTAGTGTCTTTTTATTTGTTTATATTTGTCTCGTATGTTTCTTTATTTTCTTTTATCTCTCATTATGCTTTTTCTTGGATTAATTTTTATTCCATTTCATCTTCTTTTTAGTTTATTAGCTATAGTTCTCTGTTTTATTATTTTTAGTGGTTGATTTAGAATTTATAGCACATATTTTTAACTCATCAAATTCTAACTTTAAGTGATATTATGCCAATTTACACATGGGATAAGAACCTTCCAGTAGTATACATCTATTTTCTTACTCTGCTCTTTATAAAATTATGATCATATATTTTACTTATGCATATTTTGTAACCTCCCCCTTCAACATTGCCAATATTTTTATGTATGTATGTATTTATGTATTTTTTAATTTTAACTTCTCAATATCTTTGTAGTCAATTTTTATGACCCTTTATTGCCAATATTATTAAATAGTAAATTATTTTTAAGGACACAAGTAATAACATTTAAAAATGTCAGGTATTCATCAATGTAGTTACTATTTTCTGTACTCTTAATTCCTCTCTATAGATTCTTTTCTTCTGCTTGAAGGCCTTTCTTGAATATTTCTTGTACTGTTAATCTGCTGGTGATGAATCTTTTATCTTTTGTATATCTGAAAAGTCTTTATTTTTATCTTTGTCCTTAAGAGGTATTTTTGTGTGTATAAATTTTAGGTGAGCAGTTTTTTTCTTTCAGTACTTTAAAGTTGTGGTTCCACTGTCTTCTGGATTTCATTGTTTCTGCTGATAAATCTGCTGTAATTTTCATCTTAACTCTTTGGTATGTAATTTTTTCCCCCTTATAGCTGCTTTTATGATTTTCTTTTTTATAACTGGTTTTAAATTTGATTTTGATGGGTGTTAATGCTGTTTTTTTCCCTCTTTTTTAAAGAGTCATTTTTACTGACTGTATATATTTGTGGGGTACAGAAAAGAATATCAATACATGTGTGCAATATGTGGTGATCAAATAATGATAATTAGTATACTCATGCTTACTAAGCACAATCAATCTTTGTGACCCTTAACTAGTTTCTTGTCAAACCCCTGCTACCTCCCCCTTTCCCCCATCTAATAATCACAGTTCTTTTGCCTCTTTTTTTGTAAGTTTAATGTATTATTGTGATTGCTCCTTCCTTCCTTCCTTCCTTCCTTCCTTCCTTCCTTCCTTCCTTCCTTCCTTCCTTCCTTCCTTCCTTCCTTCCTTCCATTTCTTTCTTTATTTTAGTTCCCACTTATGAATGAGGACATGTGATATTTCTCTTTCTGTGCTTGGCTTAGTTTAATTAATTTAATTTTCTGTAAGTTCATCCATGTTGCTGCTAATGGCAGACTTTCATTCTTTTTTATGTCAGATTAGTATTCCATTGTGCATCTATGCCACATTTTCTTTATCCACTCATCCACTCACCACATCAATGGACATTTAGTTCGATTCCAATTCTTGGCTATTGTAAATAGTGCTGCAATAAATGTGGGAGTGTAGGTATTCCTCTGACATAATGATTTCCATCCCTTTGGGTATATATCTAGAAATGGGATTGCTGGGTCATATGGCAGTTCAATCTATAGTTGTTTGAGGAAACACCATACTGTCTACCAAAATGGCTACATTAATTTACAGTCCCACCAACAGTGTAGGAGGGTTCCCCTTTCTCCACATCCTCTCCAGCATTTGTTATTCTCTGTCTTTTTGATAATGACCAGTCTAACTAGGATGAGATGATATATTTCAGTGTGGTTTTGATTTGCATTTCCCTGATGTTGAGTGACATTAAACATTTATTCATGTGTCTGCTGGCCATTTGTGTATCTTCATATGAGAAATGCCTATTCAGCTCTTTTGTCCATTTTTTAATTGGATTACTTGTTTTTTTATAGTTGAGTTTTTTCAGTTCTTTGTATATTCTGGATAGTAATTACTTATTGAAAATGTAGTTTGCAATTATTTTCTCCCATTCTGTAGGTTATGACTTGGCTCTTTTAATTGTTTCTTTTGCTGTGAAGAAGCTTTTTAGTTTGATATAATCCCATTTGTTTATTTTTTTCTTTTGTTGCCTGTGCTTTTGGGGTCATATTCATAAAAAATACTTGTCGATTGGAAGAATTAGCATTGTGAAAATGTCTATATTACTCAAGGTAATCTACATGTTCAATGCAATCTCCATCAAAATACCGATGGTATTCTTCACAGAAATAGAGAAAACAATCCTAACATTCATATGGAACTACAAAATCCCAAATAGCCAAAGCAATCCTAAGCAAAAAAAGAAAAAAGAAAAAAGCCAGAGGCATAACACTTCCTGACTTCAAATTATACTACAAAGCTATAGTAACCAAAACAACATGGTACTGGCATAAAAATGACACTCAGACCAATGGAACAGAGTGGAGAACCCAGAAGTCATCCCACAAACCTACAGCCAACTGATCTTTGACAAAGGCACCAGGAATATACATTGGGGAAAAGATTTCCTCTTCAAGAAATAGTGCCGGGAAAACTGGACATCCATATGCAGAAGAATGAAACTGAATGTGTACATCTCACCATATAAAAAATCAACTCAAAATTGATTAAACACTAAAATATAAAAGCTGCAACTATAAAACTCCTCAAAGAAGCATAGGTGAAACACTTTAGGATAGACTCACCAAAGACTGTTCATATGTTTTCTATATGTTTCTTGTGATTTTTTTTTTATTTGTTGCTTCAGAGTTTTCACTAAGTTTAAAAATTTTGGAGTCATTATGTCATCAATTGAGATTATGACAACTGTTTGGTTATCTTCTCCTTCCTTCTTTGGGATCTTCAAAGGTAAGTACATTAGCATTCTTGCTGCAGGTCACTGATGTTCTTTTGATTTAAAAGACTTTTTCTCTGCCTGTGTTTTATTTTGATTGCTTCTGTTATGTCTTAAATTTCACTCACCATTTTTTCTGCAATGTCTACTATGGCTCTTAGTTGCATCTGTGTATTTTTCATTTGAGACATTGTAGTTTTCATATCTAGAAGTTCAATTAGGGTCCTTTCTGTATGTGCCATGACTCTCCTGACCTTTTTGAGCAAATGGAACACAAGTCTAAGAACTGTTTTAATATCCTTGCCTGCTATTCCAACAAGTGTCACTTCTGGTTTGGTGTCAACTCTATTCATCCTCTCATTATAGACTGTAGTGTCCTGCTTCTTTCTATACCTGGGAATCTTTGAGCTAAAGTCAGCTATTGTGGATTTTAGCTTGCTCGTTAGTGGATAATTTTAAATCCATACAAATCTTCAGCATTGTTCTGGGATGCATTCAAGTTATTTAGAGACTGTTTGTTCATAAATGGTCTTGCTCAGTCTAGGCTAATTATTCCCCACCGTGAGGCAAGACCTTCCTCAATACTCTACCTGATGTCCTTTAAACTATAAGCTTTCCCAATATGGCTGGTGGAAAGAAGCACTATTCCCAGTCATGCTAGAATACTGGGCACTGAGTTCTCCAATCCTTCTTTAAAGCTACACAACTATGCCAGTTGTCTGGCTCTTTTACCTGCCAGTAATCCTGCACCAAATGGGCCAATTGTCAAGCTAGGGCTGAATCTGGAGCTCCTAGACCCCTCAAGATCATTCACAGACTGGGTCACAAACCCTTCACACACCAGGCTGGGTCACCAGTCCCTCCACACACAGGTCTATGAGCTAGGTAAGCAGCAAACAGGTCCTTGGAAGCTGTAGGTTGGAAAGCATGGCCACATGGAGTGGACACCCAAGGCAGACACCAGCCAAGGTGGCAGTGCTGCGCAGGTCCACCAACTCCACCCACACACAACCTATTCACAAGAATGTGCTGTACAACCTCCAACCTGCCCTGAGGAGTAAGGGCCTGATTAAATTATTCTATTTTCTCAACACCTTCCAAATGGTATAGACTATTTTGCTCACACGCATGTGCTAATCGGTACTGTGCTGAATATTTAAGGGGGCTTTCCAGATCTCTGGGATCTCCCTCTGCAACTCTCTTCTCTCTGCTACACTGATCTATGAAATCAGTTGCCATGAATTTTCTGATTCTTTGCTCTATCTCTTCAACTTAGGGAGCTTACTGGGCTCTGCCTAAATATCTGCTTTCTGTGCCTCATCCTGGAAACTCTCCCAATGCAGTAAGCAGGGGTCATTATAAGCCTCTGCCTTGTTTGTCTGTTTTGTTTTGTCTCTCAGGCATCACTGTTCTTTATTGCTTGATGTTCAGTGTCTTGATACCGATTGTTTCATATATGTTGACTAAATTTTTGGTTGTTTCCATTGGGAAGGCAAAACTGGTCTCCGTACTCCATCTTTGCCAGAAGCAAATATCCACTCATTGTATTTTTTAAGAGAAACAAATGACATGGTGACATTTTGAGGCACAGCTCTTTGCCTCAGAATTTGGCTTGATACTCAAAACCCATGGGCTGATGCTGGTTTTATTATGATTACTGTCAGTTTCCTTTTTCTTGTAGTTCACCATGGTAAACATCCTTTGGCTCACACACACTCCAGTCTCAATTTCTAACCAAGGATTGATCTCCTGGCCCTTTGCCTTCACTAAAAAGGCCAGTGATACACACTAGCCTATTTCTATTCCTTGATAAGTGAAGTGTGTTTCTGACAATGTAAGTGGAAATGTGGTGATCCCTGAAAGTTTGGGGCAAGATGCCCACATTAAGTAGACACATAGCTCGAGGGACAGCTGCCACATAAAACATTCTTTTCACCAAGGATCTTAAAGCCAGATTCTTATTTTAACAGTTCATTTGTATCAGATAACACAGTACTTATCTACAAACCTATCAAAGTTGTTTTCCTTCAGTGCTACATTTTCTCATGAACAAGCAAAAGGTATTAGGGAGCAGCTATTGCTGAGGTTTAGGTAAATCAGCATGGGAAGTTTAACTTAAAATACAATGTTTGTAGGCATAGAATTATAAATATGACTCAAACCTTCATATCCCTTTGGATTGTCATTACTTACATTTTTCCATCGTTTCTTTGCACCGTGATCTTGGAAGCTCCCACTTTGACTTGAGTTGGGTTGCTCGCATTGTTATCCCAAATAAATTTAACAAGCCCCCAACTTCCATATCTGAGTCAAACTCATTAGAATAAGTACTGTCTGGTTTGAGAGAGCCACTGGGGAGTTAAGTTAACCAAAAAAATTGTAAACATACATAAATGTACATATAAATAAACATACCTGTAAATATATACATATACAGGT
>NW_007741203.1:0-2254 GCF_000696425.1 Galeopterus variegatus | reverse complement strand
GCAATAGCGGAGAGAGCAGCTGTCACTGGACACCCCAAAGAATGGGCGGGGCTCATTTGTCACATCCTAAAAGCCAGTACTGATCACGTGGCACATGTCAACCAATGCAACTGAGGAGAAGCAGAGTCAACAGCATGACAAGAAACCAGCCCAGCATGAAAATTCTGAGGTCCTGGGGCTGTGCTGGCTGACGTTCTCATTTCAGTTCAATGACTGAATGGAAATGACTGATTTTTCTCATTGAGACTGATTAACATTTAGGATGCCATGGAGCTAATTTTCTTTAATAAAGTACAGTAGCATATGTACAGTGCCTGGCCCATAAAAAGTGGTCAGGAAATGCTTTTTTTCTTCATCTTTGTGATCCTCCATGCGATCTTATGGCTGGAAGCCTTGTACATGGTAAATTAAAAGTTGAAAACTAATCTTAATAGAGGACGTAAGAAATGAAGGACACACAATATCTATATATGAATGAAGGTGAACTGGAATTGTTTTGCAGAACTAAAGAACTTGCTGGAGTCAAACGTCCTGCATTTGACTCTGGCATTGAGCCTTCGCTGAGTTATCTGTAAAATAACAGCACCTGCCTTACAGGGTAGGCTTTTTTTTTTTTTAACAGCTTATTGGAGCTTCAATTGATCTATAATAAACCCCACATTTAAACTGATGTTTTCTTTCTCTTTCTTTCTCTCTCCCACATTCACCCCTCTGAACCCGTCACCAAAATCAGGGTAGTAAACTTTTCCAACGACCTAAACATTTTCTCCTACTCTTTGTAATTCCTCTTTCCCACCCCCTCGCATCTTCCTCTTCCCAGGCAACAACTGACCTGCTCTCACCATAGAGTAGTTAGAATTGTCTAGAACTGGAGATGAATGGAACCAAGGGTGTATTTTAGACCATTTTTTATTTAATATGATTCTTGATATGTCTATTATCTTTCTATTTTTCCTCTATGTTCTTTGTTCTCTTTTACCTCTTTTTTTTGCAGCTGGCCTGTTCAGGGATCTGAACCCTGGACTTTGTGTTATGTTACTGCTCTAAGCAACTGAGCTAAGTGGTCAACCTTCCTTTCACTTCTTTTTATGTTTTATTTTGTGTTTTATGTTTATTTTTTTATTTCATTTTATCCCCTTTGATAGTTTATTAGCTATAGTTTCTTTGTTTTGTTATTTTAATAGTTGCTTTAGAAATTATAGCGCATACTTGTAATTTATCAAATTCTACCTTCAAGTGATATTATACTAACTTACATATGGTATAAGAACTTTCTAATAGTATATTTACATTTCTACCCTTTTTTCCTTTATGGAACTGTTATCATACATTTTATTTATACATATATTATAATCCCTTCCCAATACATTGGCATTAATTTTTAAATAATCAATTAGTTTTGAAGACTTAAATAACAGTACTTAACAATTTCATGTATTGATAAATGTAGTTACTATTTCCTGTGCTCTTAATTTCTTTCTGTAGATTCTTTCCCAACTGGTATAATTTTCTTCTGCTTGAAGACCTCCCTTTAACATTTCTTGTAGTATGACCTGCTGGTAATGAATTCTTTTAGCTTTGGTGTGTCTGAAAAGTCTTTCATCTTTATCTTTCAGAGATATTTTTGTGGGTATAAATTCTAGGTTAGCATTTTAAAGATGTTGTTCCACTGTCTTCTGGCTTGCATCGTTTCTGATGAGAAATCTGTAATATTTACCTTAAGTCTTCTACATGTAATGTTTCTTTTTCCTCTGGCTGCTTTAAAGATTTTCTCTTTATAGCTGGTTTTGAGATTTTGGTTCTGAGGTGTGTTGCTGTGTTTTCTTTGTTTCTGATGAGTTTGGATGGGATCTGTTGATTTAGAGTCTTTACCAAGTTTGAAAATTTTAGAACCATTTTTCTTCCAATATATTTTTTTCTCCTCCTTTGGGGTCTTCAAAGACAAGTTAATAAGTGTTCTCGAAGTTGTGCCACAGGTCACTGACGTTTTCATTTTCAAAATGATTTTTTCTGNCGAGAGAGCCACTGGGGAGTTAAGAAGTTAACAAAATATTGTAAACATACATAAATATACATATAAATAAACATTCCTATAAATATATAAATATATGAGTACATATATTTTTCAATGCATGAGTTTACAATGCATCTCTATGTAAGATGATTGAGACTATATTTCTCATTCCCATGCCCAATATAAATTCAGAAATGTATGTTAGCCCAGTATTAATTTATTTGCCATCAATAACTCATA
>NW_007741202.1:25567-26457 GCF_000696425.1 Galeopterus variegatus | reverse complement strand
AAGAGGGAGAAAGAATAGCTGAACTTTAACATGGATAGCTTCATTCGTTTAATCTAACATGTATTACCATATTTAATCCTCACAAAACCTTTGATTTAAGTATAAATTTTATATATTAAATCTCGCATATGAGGAAACTGAGGCTTATAGAGCTTAAACAATATTCCCACTGTCCTACAACCAACAAAGAGAAAATAGAGTTAGAACTCATGTATGTACAAAACCTAAGCAAGTGTTTTAACCTGTATGCAAGAGCTGCTTCTCCAAGTATGTCAAACTCAACATGTCCAAATCATTTCTACCTTCTATTTCTGTATTTTTTTCTGTATATGTACATTTGCACCTACTCAAGCCATAAAACTTGGCATTATTCCAGATCTGCAATGATCAGGCTGTGTCAGTCTTCCCCATTTTAATTCTCACCGCTCCTTAACATGTGTTTCAAGCCACAATAACATGGAACGGCTTGTATTTCTTCAGTGTTGCCATGGTATTTTATTTCTCTGTGACCTTGCTCATTTTGTGCAATTTGCTACAAGGCACTCCCTCCCTTTTTGATCTAACTAATTTCTACCTATCTTTTACGACTCAGTTCAAGCATTCTACACTCTATCTCTGGTTTACTGAAACCAAAGCCACCACAACTCCAGCAGGTACCACTTACTTGTAGTTACAGTAAATTTGTTTAGTTATTACAACAAGCATCTAACAGATGATCCTAAAATATAATTAAGAAAGATGGCTTGTTTTTTTTCTAATTTGCACAAAGTCTTATGAACTGGACTGCTTAAACCTTACAATTTGAGTATATTTTCCTTTTATACTTCCTTCAGGTTCCTGTTTCATTGATTAGTTGCCTACCCAATTGCAATTTCTAGCCTCTTTTTCCT
>NW_007741202.1:23667-25106 GCF_000696425.1 Galeopterus variegatus | reverse complement strand
TCAGGTTCCTGTTTCATTGATTAGTTGCCTACCCAATTGCAATTTCTAGCCTCTTTTTCCTTTCCATTAGAAAGACCACACATCACTTTCTATGTGCTTGAATTCCAAACATTTACACATGCAGCTTTCCTGCTGTAGCTAGGCAATGACCATGTCACTTAGTCCTAGCCATCAGCACATGAAAGAGAGAGTCTGCTGAGAGTAACTGAGAAAGACTGTACTCAGTAAAAAGAGAAGAGTATAAGGAAGCCCTTCTCTCTCCAAATGTTCCCTGTATTCGTTTGCTAGGGCTGTCATAACAAAATACTACAGACGAGTGGCTTAAACAACAGAAATTTATTTTCTCACAGTTCTGGAGCCTGGAAGCCCAAGATCAAGGTTCTAATAGGGTTGATTTTCTCTGACACCACTCTCCTTGGCTGGCATATGTCTGCCCGCCCTCTTGCTGCCTCTTCACGTGGTCATCCATCTACGCACAGGTCTTTTTGTGCGTAAATTTCATCTCTTATAAGAACACCAGCCAGATTCATTAGGGCTCACACTAATGGTCTCATTTTAACTGAACAACTTCTTGACAGGCCCTATCTCCAAATACAGTCACATTCTAAGGTTCTAGGGGTTAGCATTTTAACATTTGAGCTTGGGAGCAGGGGGACAATCTATCCCATAACATACCCCAAACTATTTATTGTGTTGAACATTGCTGTGTAATATGGTATTTATAAGATATTTTTTTCTCCTGAGGAGAAAGACAACAAATCCCAGAGAAGGTAACCAAAAGTCCCGATATCACTGACCTGCTGTATTAGGCAGCCATTGAAGCTACATCCTCCAAACTTTTTGAGATTAGTGAATGTATTTACATTTTACAATGGTTTTAGTTTGGTATATTGCCACTTGTACCCTAAAATATTTTATTGATATTCTAATATAGCACTTCTGTGATAGTACAATAATCAATAAAATTAATTCTAATTTAAGAGTAATATTGCATTTATCATCATCTCTCTGTTACCCATCACAGTGACTAGCACTCAGTAAACATTTATTGAACTGACTGAACTCTATGCTTCTTCCCACATCTATCAAAAAATATGCGTACTCGCTATCTCACACCAAACTCCCTCTCCTGAACTTTGGGTTACTCTGGAAGAGTCTTTGATGACACAATTTTCCCTGCAACCACCAGAAAATTTCTCTTTTATATTTCTTCTTCAACTACGTATATCTCTAAGTCTTTCCATATTTTGATGTTGCTTTGCTTCCTGTTTTCATCTCCCAGCAGTTATGAATAAATAGTAATTTTATGTTTTAGGAAATAATGTATATTGGTGGTAAATTTATTATATAAAATATATGATCAAGTTGAGAGCTTTGTAGTTGCTATAATTTTTTTTCATTGTTTTGTTCTTTTCAAGGTTCGAATATGAAAAAAAAAA
>NW_007741202.1:20781-23091 GCF_000696425.1 Galeopterus variegatus | reverse complement strand
AAAAAAAAAATATTGTCCTGGATTCAGTAAGCACCTCTAGTGCATTCATCTGTTTTCTGACACAGGCTCAGTTCTTCATTTACCTAAATTTGATGTGTTCAATAATTTTTTATCATATGAAATGGTGTATTCACTTTAATATTGTTTTATGGCTTTCGAATTATAATTAAAGCTGCATTGACTCTTGAAATATGTAATGCACTGTAACTTATGACAATAATCTATAAATTGAGACTTCAAATTTTCAAGATTCTTATTTTTTTAAAAAAGACACACAGAAAGATGAGTAGCTTCATGAAATAAATACTAATACTACTTACTCCTTTATTTAGCTTCTCAGGAAAAACAAAATGTGTTTGATATATGTTTCATGTTTCTCTGATCCATTACCTTAGGACCTCAAACTCCCTGAGTATACATAGGAATTCTGAATTGATACACATTTCTGCTTAAACTATGTTGTTTGCTACTCCTCTTGACAGGTATGGTAATGACCCTTCTCAGTTCTCCACAGCCGAAGAGAAACAGAAATAAAGCCATTCACAGATACTTTAGATAAGCAAGACTACTTACTCTCAGTCTTGTTTTGTCCTATTATTTGAAAACTTTAACTTTCCCTAGTAATTGATAAGACTTGAGGGTTGGATTAAATGGAAATAAAAGAAACTGTCATGATGTCTTCATGTAAAATACAAAGGTTGATCTATTTTGCCACTGTAGTGAAATAAAACTATCAGCTTTAAAATCTTTCATAGGTTGCCAATTTTCACATGGTGCCATGTTAGTCAGTTAAAGTACAGGTTAACAATGATCCCTACCTTTTAGAAGTGCAAGAATCCAAGATAATGATAACAAAAGAGATATTACGACTGCATGAATGATCAAACAAATAAGGAGCCGGGGGAGGTGCTGTTGGAAAAAATGAACATCTTTCTTCTAATTAGTCATTTTGTTAACTAGGAAATGTGAAAAAAAAAATCCAGTGTGTTAAAATCATACCATTCAATGATTTTTAAAATAGATTTCTTAAAATATTTTTCTGATGATAGGTAGTTTTTCTCTAGGGTAATGCCAGATATTTCCAAAAAGTTTTAATATATTTTGTAAGTGTCTCCATAGGATGTTTGTTTGTAGATTTTGTATTACATCTTTGTGCCAATGGACCTGTTCTTTACCATATTTAATTATGTTCATATCACATATCACATATGACTAAGCAGTAGGATTGATGTTTCCTACAAATCAAAGGAAGTAAAATATCATTGTTAAGGTAGAATTTTTCCAGCTTATTCTGTGAATTGAGCTCACAGAGATAATATGTATGACATCTTCCACAAAAGATTTTTATATAATTTTAATTATATTCTAAGAGCTATATTTGGTGGGCAGATATGATAAGTAGAAGGAAAAATACCCAGCCGAAGATGGCAACATTCACACAATCCATCTTTACACAGTAACCAATTCAAAAGAAGAAAAGGTTTGGGCTCTAAATGAGAGTAAGGGAAAATACTTCCAATACCTTCCCAAGAAGCTGGGTCCATTTACTTTCAGAAGTCAGGAATAAATAAATGCTGGAGATTACCGCCAGTGGGAGCCAGAAGATGATCTATGGTATCGTTGAAAATGAATGCCTCTTTAAAGGAGGTTTTGTGGAGTGACACAGTAATTTTATAAAGTCACTAGGCAATTTGGAAGTATCTTACATAGACTTTAAGATGGTAAATATATATATATATAATTTGAAGTAAACACTCAGAAAGGATATCACGTTTTGAAAAATGTTTCTTGCTTGTGAAAATGCTGATCAATGTTTGATCCTGGAGGCCATTGAATTTAGTCCCAAAAGCCTAGATGATTTTAAAGATACCTACTGACTCTACTTGTTGCTTTAACAAAGTAATCTACAGTCTAGAAACTAGCAGCAGCCTCATGTCATTGTGTAAAAGTACAGGAAATGAATAACAGATATGGAGAATTGAAAAGAAGAGAGAGGGTTCAGGACTGAGAAGATAGCTGGCACAATAACATAATAGTTATGTTTTCCATACTGAGCATTTGTGAAGCAGGAGCAAAAATGAAGGGGAGAAAGGAGAACAAGAAAGTGATTTCTGAACTTCTGTCATTTATTGTAGGTTGTAATAAATATTGATATTGACACGCAGATATATAGCTATAAAATGGAAATGAATAAATGCTTGTTTGGAAGGTTTTCTGAATGCAAACTATTTTTCCACTTGCATTATGCATTATTTCCTTTCAATGGCATGTGTATCCTGCCCCTAACCCCCCCCCCCCCCCCCCCCCCCC
>NW_007741202.1:8374-20221 GCF_000696425.1 Galeopterus variegatus | reverse complement strand
CGATTTTTAGTGTAAGCTACATTTGAAAATGGTTAAGGTTGTTCTATTTTTTTAAGAGAAGTAGAAAATGTGCTCAATTTTGTTTCAGGAGACTTTTGAAAAATGGTAGAATAATACTTAAATGCCTAACAGTTGAACTATGTCTCTCAATAAAATCTTGGTGTGCAGCTTTTGATCAGATGTGCATCTAATAATCAACTATGAAGACCTGGATGCTTACAATGAAAGGAGACACTGATTCTTTTAAACAGGCCAACATGACGCCTTCTTCAAATGAAGCATAGGCTTCAGGACACATAGCCACGAGGATATGATGGAGGAGGAAAATATTCAGGAATCTTTCAGAGATTGACAGAATCTAACCTCAAAATCAACAGCCCCATAGATGACACATCCAGATCATCTTCCGATCAAAGGCGTTAAAATATTTCTCAATATTTTACAACATAAATGACCATTTGAGCAGTTTTTCTCTTTCTGAAATCATCAATTTCTCTCTCTGGGAGTATTAGTTCTATAAATATTCAAACATGCAATTAATTTCCCATTTCAAAAAGTCTTTCGTTTTCTGTATTCTTTTCTGGCCACCAGCTCATTTCTCTTTTCACAGCCAAAGTCATGAAAACATTATCTGCACACACTGTCTCCATTTTGTCTCTCCTCCTATTTTCTCTTTTTTCATGCAGAATTCAATTCAGACTGCACAATCTCTTTTTCTCTGCAGAATTCAATTCAGACTGCTCCTGTTACGACTAACAATTATCTCCAGTGTCTAAAGCTTGATGTCTCATGTTCTCAGTCCTTCTTTTGTCTGAACTTCCAGCAGCATTTGACACCGTTGCTTATTCCTGCCTTATTGAAATAGCCTTTTCCTCTGGCATCCAAGATTATCTCACTTCTGGTTCTCTTTCTAACTTTACGGCTACTCTGTCTCAGTCTCCCTTACTGGTAATTTCTCATATTTTCAACAAATAAATGTTAAAATTCCCCAGAACCCATTCTTTTGACCTGTCCCTTCTCTACATTCATCCCTTGATGTTCCCATCCATTTCTCTGGCTTCATATAACATCTATTTATTGACCACTTACCAATAAATCAACATTCCAGGCTTCTTCTCCCAACTCAACTCCAGTCTCACATATATCAATACCTATTCAATATACCCACTTGGATAACAAATGCATTTCAAATATAACATCTCATGAACCAAACACCTACTATCCTTCCAAAATATGTTTTTGTTTTTTCTCAAGCTTCCCTAGTTTAGTCAATGACAGCTTCACCTTCTCAGGTTCTCAAGCCTTAGCAGTCATTTGTAACACCTCTTTTTCTTACACTCTTTATCAAATCCTTCAGAAAAGACCTCATGAGTACACCTTTAAATTCATTTGGTATCTCATTATTTTTCGCCATTAAAGTACTGTCAAATAACCTGCATTACTGTAATAATTTCCCTGCTTCTGTCTTTGCATCACTCTTTATCAAATCCTTCAGAAAAGACCTCATGAGTACACCTTTAAATTCATTTGGTATCATTATTTTTCGCCATTAAAGTACTGTCAAATAACCTGCATTACTGTAATAATTTCCCTGCTTCTGTCTTTGCACCCCAGAATATTTTTCATATCACAGCAGCCAGCGTGAACCTTTTATACTCTTTGGGCTGAAACTCTTCACTGGCTTTCACTCTCATTCAGTTAATATCAAACCAATACTATTACCAGTAAAGCTACAACGTCTGGTCCTGTTACCTCCCTAACTTCTCTTACTACTTTCCCCATCACTCACCACATTCTAGCCACACTGGCCTCTGCTTTTCTTTCAATACATAAGTCAAGCTTGAGGCCTTTGCACTGGCTGTTCCTCCTGCATAAAACAGCTCTTCCATCAGTGTTCACATACCTTGGATCCTCATTCACTTCTTTGAGGTTTTTACTCAAATACCATCTCTCCGGTTGGGCTTCCTTGACCATATTATATAAAATAGTATTCCCTCTCATTTCTAGTGCTTCCCATAGTCCTCTACACATCTGTTTTTTTCTCCATTATACTTACCAGCATTTAATATAATATATAGGCCCTTTTCTCCTCCATTATTTTCTCCTCCACAAAAACAACATAAGCTCAGTGAGCACAGGAACTTGATACCATTATTTCCTCAGCACATGGACCAATATCTGACCCACAGTAGGTACTCGATAAAAAATGAATGAATGAATGATGTTGCTGAATTTGAGATATTTTTGTTCAAAGAGAATATTTTACTAATAAGTGTGTAGTTTCAGAAAGGAAAAGTATATGTGAGAATTAACTCTGAGAACTTAAACAAGAAGTTTTCAGTTGACTGACATTCATTGTCAGAGCTCTCTTTTACCTACACAATACTATGTTCAAATTCTTAGAACATTTTATCTCACACATTGGTACTTTTACACTCCGATTTATTGCGTTATTATAATGTTAGGTGGTTAACTGATGATAACAATATGACTATATTTATATTTATAGCCCACAGAATATTTATCATGTGTCAGGAATTACACTGGACATTTCTTATGTACCACTTCAAAATCCTCTTATCCCAAACTCTTACTCCAGCCACAGCTGCAGCAATCTGTCCCAGGCAGGTTTTGCATGCGGTGCCCTCAGGAAACTGTGCACTCATGTGTATACACTCTCATGGTGTGAGGGTGCGAACACTGGAGGGACAGCCCATGATCAGGAATTAGAACTGATGCATATGGGTTTCATTCTTTATCTCCTGGGTAGTCATTTCTGAGATGCATTTAACATGGCTTTTCATAATGTATCAGTGTAATCAAATACTAGTAACCGATAGCAGTGATAAACTCAGAAATGCAGTCTTGTATTGACATTCCTCCTTGTCTTACATCCTCTGTCTTGCTTTTCTACCTCCTGCACACAAGAGTTCATTTCAGTTTCTGCCTCAGAGCCCAAGTCTATAACTGTGTTAAACATTTGAAAATACTCAGTTTATTCCTTTGAAAACTCTATTATGAGGTATCATTACATTTTTTTTTCAAAAGAAGAAAATGAGGCTCATTTAATTAACATATCTCACAAAGTTAAGACAGAATTAAAGTCATTTTTGTCTGACTCCAAATTCAAATTCTTTCTACAGGATAGAGATATCTAAACTAGTAAGATATAGGGCTCTTGAACTCATAATACATTTTTATTTAAAAAGCAAAATGTGCAGGTACAGAGTTGATAATGCACAATAATTAAATTACAGGACAATTCATCAGAAATAACTTCAAAAGAAAACATACATTAGACCCATAAATCATTATAATGTGCCACAATAAAAATGTGAAGTCTTTTTCACATTATTCTGTGAATGTGTGGTAGATATTTTCTTTTTTCTATCCTTCTCTGCCTTGCAAAGTACCTCTAGGAGGCTTATCGTTGTGGACTAGATGAGCAAGATGCCTTGCCCTCTGGCTGTGGTTAGTTTCAGCTGCTGGGAGGCGTTGGCAGTAAAACACAGGGTGGTCTAGACTATGGCCAGGGTATCTACTGCCCAGCTTCCTTCACAGCCTCCAGGAGACATTGAAATTCATGTACCCAGTTCTCAATGACTTGAAGAAACCCTTCTATCTCATGCTCATTAAGTTCACTAGCCCTGGGGTATGGCACCTCTGTTTGACAGTTTCCTTAACTTCACCCACAACTTTTTAATTAGATGCTTTATTAAACTGCTCATAATTATCCCATTTTTGAGTGTGTCATCTGTTTCCTCCTGGGATTCTGGCTCATACAGGAGATGACAAAAATCATAAAAAATATAACACTCTTAAGCAAGAAGTGGTTGAAAGTAATTAGGGACAGATTGTCCACTGGGGCGGGGGTGTGGGGGTGGGGAGGCAATACAGTAATTATTAAGGAGAATTGGTAGTTACACATTAAAGAGAAGGAAAAAAAATAAATGTATTATTTATGGGCCAGAAGGCATCCTTACAGTTTAATGTGAGAAATAAAAAGATTTATAAACTAATTAACTAACTGAAAGTCTTTGCTATGTATATTTTGAAAAAAAAAAAAAAAAAAAAAAAAAATCATTTTCCAGCTTTCAATGGTATTGGCCATCATTTAACAAAATGTTCATTGTAGTGGCTACCATACTTAACAAAATGTTAACTGTGACCTGTACATTATATTGATTATACCCTTGATGGAAACTGACATAGGCATTGACCATAGATATATTTACTGTGAATTGCATGGTTTCAGATTTAAAATTAGTTTTAAGGAAAAAGCACTCCTCTTACTACATATAGCTTTCATTAAATGGATTTCATTCTACATAGACTGTAACATAAAATTGGAATTTAAACTTAAATTTTATGGATATGAAACCATAAAAATCTAATCTTAATAAAGAAAATTTCAGAAACTGCTTCAGGACTAGAGATTTATATAGCTTTAGAATAGAAGATTAATGGAGTAGAAAGTATAAAGCACAGTTTACTACATTTCCTTCTCTTTTTAGATATGGTGTTCAGCCTTCTATTACCTGGCAATTTTGTAATCTGTGTCTTCGCATTTCTCTTTTTATTATATAACTTTCAGTTTAATAATTGTAACTGTTTCAGCCTTTATTTTTCTTTAGCAATAAACAACTCTGGATAACTTTCACAACTGGGGCAAGTTTCAAAATATGAGCCTTTTCCTGATTGTGTCCTGTCCCAATTCCTATTAGAAAAAGCCCTTGCTCACAGGAAGATAGGATACTTTAACTCTGGCATTTTTAGGTAAGATTTTTTCATAGTGTTTTACTTTAATATGGGTCCAGCATGTAAACACAATCCGAGACATGCAATAGATTGAACAGTATGTTTACCACTCACGTTATCTGGACCACTTTAAAATTTTATCACTGCCTTTTATCCCTCCTTTTTTGTACTATAAGTCCTTAAATTTATAGTTTGGAAAGATAACTTAAATATAAAATTTTCCTCTTGATATTATAACTTTAAAAATATTTCCTTTTTGAAAATTGTAACACACCTAAAGAAAAATGCATAGATGATTTATCACAAAATGAATACTCATATTACTTCCAACATGCACAAGAAATAAAACAATGCCAGTATCCTCTCCAAAATGCCCATTCCTCCTTTTACATGCTATTCCTTCTCTCCCCTCCCAAACAGTTACACTAATTCTGATTTTTACACTAAGCACTCCTCCCTTTTCTTTTCAATTGTAGTCTCTAAACTTCCATTGCTAATCATTATAGTTAAGTTTTGTCTGTTTTATTTTGGGGGAACAAATATAGATGGAATCATATAGAATATATTCTCAGTGCATGACTTTTTTGCTCAATATTATTTGTGTCAGAGTCATGCATTGCACTGAACATAGAAATAGTATATTTATTTCCACAGCTGTATGACATTTAAAGTTTGAATATATCCTATTTATTAGTACATAAGGCCAATTTTTTTCCCACAAAATGGTAGCATGAACATTCAATCTCATCAGCAGTGTAGGAGTATGGTCTTTTCACAGTATGGTTCTGGGATAGGATTTTCAAATGAGATGATTTAGCAGGTAAAAGTAAGTAAATGATTTAGCAGTAAAAGTTTGATTTAAAAGGTGATTTAGCAGTAAAAGTATGATTTACAAGGTAAATGTAAGGAAAAAAATCATGATTTGGGGAAAATTATTGCAGTTCTTCTGATCATCTAGCCATCAACTTTCAGTCCTGCACCATCCCGCCTTCTCCCACGTTTAAGTAAGCCATAATTAGTTCCTGTATTAGCTTTCTCAGTAGTTTTACAAAGCCTATTTAATATTGATGCCAAAACTGAATAATTTGCTGATATATTTTACATACTGACTAGGATGGGAGATGTGAAAAAAATTAAAAAGAAAAAAAAGAGAACATTTGTGGGAGGTAGAACAAAGAAAAACAGAAGCTGGTGGCTAATTAAACATAATTAGAACTAAAGAAAGAGATTTTTTGTTACTAATGATGCTGGATCATGGGTCCTAAGAAACAGAATATGATGATGTTATGTAGAAAAGTTAGAAGGGAGTATCTGTTGTGATTTATGATATGTTTAGATTGAACATTTTGAAGAATGTTAAAGGATAATAGATATTAAAGGAAATAAACAATAAACATTGAAAATATGAAACGTGGTAGAAATCAGAGATAAAGAAATGGATTTGTAAATCACTGTAAAGGCAGTAATGCTTGTCACAGTGAACACTATCTTATGGCTAAAAACAATGAAAAATTAAAAAAAGAAAAATTTAAAAAAGAAACAGTGAAAGATATGTTTTTTATATTCAGAATATGTACACATAATTGTATAAGCAATATCAAATGTAGTAGCTGCTTGTCACAGTGAACACTATCTTATGGCTAAAAACAATGAAAAATTAAAAAAAGAAAAATTTTAAAAAGAAACAGTGAAAGATATGTTTTTTATATTCAGAATATGTACACATAATTGTATAAGCAATATCAAATGTAGTAGCTATTGTTAGTTTTTTCAATTCTTACAGTCAGACAACTTCATAAGTGGTTGGGTAGTACTTTTATGACACTGGTATGTGTCACACATCTGTACTGTCTCAAATCATAGATTTCCAGCTTCTTAAAAGTGAGGATGACGCCTTATACATTGTTGGATTTTTAATAGTACTTAGTACATAGGTAATATTTATGAAATATTTGTTTAATTAAATAAGTACTCAATAAGTAAGTGAGAGATGGATAAATAAATGTGGTGGCATCATTATACCATGTGTAACTACAAAAGCTACTTCAACATATAATTTCCTGATATATTAATATTTTTTCCAATTTTTAGTTACACTTAATCACATCAGTAAGACTCATTTTTGTTCAATAATTCAAAATTTGTTGATATCAATGTGTCTGTATTGTAAACTTCTAGAACAAATTATTAATAGACTTTTCTTTCTCATTATTATTTTTTTCATTTTGTAAAATTATTAGTGTTTTCCTCCCTGCTCAAGCATATGTCCTCCCCTAGGGGAAAGAACCACACCTGTCTCAATAAAATTAGGGAATATCAGAGATAAATAAATACTAAAGAAAGCAGTGATTCTGTATGCAATCATCATCATTTTTTTTAAAGACACAGTTTCTCAAAGGAAATGAATTTTAAGTGTAAATCTCTCCAATTTATACAGAAATAAATGTGAATGAGGAGCCAAGGAAGATTGCCTTGCCCTTTATAGGTTAAGGTGAAATAAAAAGTACCATTTAGGGAGTCCACTCAAGTGAAATAAGATCTAGTGAAATGTCCTGGGGATCTGCAAATGAAAGTTATCAGAGACTCCCAGTTTGAGACAGGGCAAATATTCTAACAAAACCAGACAATGCTGGATAATCCTTTTAAAACTAGGTTTCTTGAATACTGCTAAGTCAAGAACTTTTTTAAATATGTAATCTCTTTAATTTTTTCCCATCTCCTGCATGGTCTGGATCCAGGGCAAATATTCTAACAAAACCAGACAATGCTGGATAATCCTTTTAAAACTAGGTTTCTTGAATACTGCTAAGTCAAGAACTTTATTAAATATGTAATCTCTTTAATTTTTTCCCATCTCCTGCATGGTCTGGATCCAATCAAACAGTGCTTAGCATTTAAAAAAAAATTTATAATCAGACCTGCTGTAAATCATTTGAATTCTTAAATCTTTGTCATATTCTGGAATCATCTGACATTAACATTAAAATATTTAAAACTTTCCTTTGCATAGTGCATTATAATTCAGAGATATTCTTAACAATGTTATCTTTTAATTTTAAAAACAAATTCATGGCATAGATATTATCACTTACCTTTGACATGTAGAAAATTGCAGGAGACAACAATGATAGCCAGCAATTTACAGAATGGAGATTCAATTGCAGAATCATTTTTTTTTTTTTTTCTCATTCATGTCTCTTGTTCTTTGGATATCTGTCTCTTTTTGTTTTGTTTTTGTGAACAATGACAGAATGCAACCACCACCAGCCTACCAGCCTCCTAAGTCTTACTTTTATGGCAGAGATTCCTATTTACTGACCCAATACCATTTTTTCCAACTTCATGCATAATAGAACCAAGATCTATATTTGATTACTCTGTCTCACAGAATAAAGACACCACATTTCCTATCCTCCTTTTAAAATAAGTAGTGGCCAAAGAGATATAAGCAAAATTTGTTGGGAAGGAAACCATAAGCACTTGAGATTTTTCTTTATTCCTTCTTCCAACTAGCTGTAAAGCAGAAGTGATGGCCGGAGCACTAGCAGCTATCTTGTGTGTTGCCATCAACTAGAATATGAAAATTAGTGCTAAGGATGGCAGAATAGGAGGACGGGGGAATGCAGTTCCCTAGTTACTATGAAATCACCAGACTAACAGTGGTCTACTTACCTCCAAATCTCTTCAATATGCAAGGTAAGTATAAGCTTCAACTCACATAAGCCACAATAGTCAAGTTTCTTTTATTTATACCCAAAATTCACATTTACTGACACATCATGCTATATCCAAATGCCCAAAGACTGATCAGTGTTCAAGTACAACAATCCACAAGCAACTGATTTATAGAGCTTATATCAGTTTTCTGCCATTTTACCAGTGAAATACGTGTATGAGGACAGGATCATATTTTACAAAATTATTCTTTCCGCAGTAATCCTATAGAGGCAGATGGCAATAATCCTCACAAAATTTGGGGACCAGGCAGGCAACACAAAAGATGACTAAGAAAGATAGCTTTTCCAAAATCTTTTATTACTGTGGGAGACCTTTGGTCTTTTTAATATCTACAACTCTCTTTTTTGTATTATTTTTATAAGCAAGTCATGGTTAAAATAAATAAATGACAATTGTGCAAGAAATCGTATGCCCTTAAGCCATACAATTTATTATATTTATTATTAGTGGCTCGGGTCAAGATGTTAAGAATTAAACTGAAAGTTTTGTTTGATCTTTTCTACATACAATGTAAAATGAACAATAGTAGATTGTTTTAATTTCTCTAATAAATATGCCACAGGATTTAAAACCTGTGCAACATGAATGATAAATATGTTATTGAGAAATGACTAGAACTTGAAATTATAGTCTGGATAGAAACATGTGACTCTAACTTTTATTTATAAATCCGTACAATTGTCTTGACAAGACACCTACTCCTGAATGGAGCATATGCTTGTTAATAAAACTTTTACAACCATCATTTTGTAATAAAATCAAAGAAAAAGGATATTTACTTGGCAGATGGTGCAATCATAAGATTTCATTGCTTTATATTATACCAAAGTTTGTTTAACTTCAATTGTTAACTTTTTTATTGCTTTGTGAATAAATTGAAATATATTTAGGTGTGAAATTTAAGAATATCCTCCCAAAATTGTAGATTAAGCTAATCTAAGAATATTCAAGACATTTGAGTTACTATATGTAGTAACTCCCTCTAAGGACTGAGTATTGTGACAGGCAGAGCAAGATTAAAATTACTTCTTATTTCGACTGATTTATTTTTTAAAATATGGGATCTAATTCTATAAAGTAAAAGAATTCAGAAAATATATGCAGAGACTTTCCATCTCATGCTAAGGAAACAGAAAATCTATATTAACATCTTGGGAAATAATATGCCAGGCAATGTGACATAGACAGAAATTCTAAGGGTAAATGTAGAAAACAAATGCTAGAACTTTTTTGTATTAAGTAGCTATAACCCTGGGCAAGTCATTTAGTCAGTACATGTCAGTTTTCTCATAATGGAAGTTAATTTTATCTGAAATCACATGAATAGTGTGAAAACAAAAATACGCTAATGGGCAAAGCATTAAGGAAATTTTAAAATTTCCAAAGATAGAGATGATTCAACACATAGAAATTAACCACAATTTGTTAGATATTAAACTGTGAAATATTTCAAATATTTTACATGCAATTCAGAGAATTCAACATGAGGGAGAGAATAAATTAATGTTACTAAATTTTGAGAATTTTGGTTTTTAATTTACATATTATCCTACTTAACAGACCCATAGCATGACTAGCAGGGAGTTTCTGATTTTGTTTTGCTTTGCTTTGTTTTTTCAGTTTGGGAACCTTGAGTAGAATATGCTTTATAACACCCAAAATTCATAAGAAAACTATCTTTAACTGTGAACAAGAGCAAATAGGTCAAAATCACATTTTGTTTTCTTCCATATTTTCATGTATTTTGAATGAATTCCTAAAAGCTTTGGGCCAAAGATGCACAAAACTAGGAATAATATTAACATATCATTCTAATATATTGCAGTGTTATAAATAATATGCAATACACTTATAATTTACTGTATATGATTTAGAAACAGATTAAATTAGAAACCTATTTCAAAAAGAAAATTAAAACAAACCTTTTAAAAATGCCTGGTTCTCCCTGGCAAATAAGCATACACCCACACACATAATAAATAATATGCAATACACTTATAATTTACTGTATATGATTTAGAAACAGATTAAATTAGACACCTATTTCAAAAAGAAAATTAAAACAAACCTTTTAAAAATGCCTGGTTCTCCCTGGCAAATAAGCATACACCCACACACATGTACCTAGAGTGACCATTTTACCTGGTTTGTCTTGCGCTTTCCCTGTTTAGCACTAAAATTTCCACATCCAGGAATTATCTAAGTCCCAGGTTAACTATACAGTTTGCCTGGGGCTGTTATGGTTTTAATACTGAATATCTCACCTCCCAGGAGCACCTTCAGCCTCAGGCAAATCAGGACTCTTGGTCATACTAGTTAGTTCACTGGTGAAAACCCATGGCAGCTGAAGGGAGGGAAGAGAAAACTCCATGGAGGAGAGCCATACTAATGTGCTAGACTCAGACCCACAGCTGGGCATGGGGCAGGAGAACTGAGACTCAAGGACGTTGCACATTCTCAAGATTGTGGCTTATGCACAAACACAAAGAAAACGTTTCATCCTTACCCACCCACTATCAGACTAACAAGAGTTAAGTAAAAAGTAACAACTTAAACAAATAATAATTATTGTTGAAAGAGGGGCAAGAGCAGTGTGAGAACATTTCAGGAGTGCAGCAAAAAGGGTACAGTAGACCTTCATAAAAACTCTCGACCAAATCAGTTCCCAACCTAAACACAAGGTGATGCTAAGTCAGTCAGTGGCCTGTAGTACACTAAGAGAACACAAAGAAAAGCCAAATCACAAACCCAGCTCAGCTCCTGAATGGATTGTCTTAATTCCTCAAAACAAAGTTCATAATAAAGAAAACATGTTAATTTCCAGGCATAGAGATTATTTTCCTACAGAAGATAAATGGGTTTCAATAAAAAAACTATAAGGCATACAAAGAAGCAATAAAAAAAAAAAAAAACACCCATTGTCAAGAAACAAAGCAATAAACATAAGCAGACTCAGATATGACACACATTTTGGCACTATCGGACAGAGAATTAGAAATACCTATGATCAATAATTAACTATTACAGTAGAGAAATTGGACAGTTTTGTTATCAGATGGATAATTTGAACAGAGATGGAAATTATAAGAAAGAATCAAATGGAAATGATGGAGATAAAGAAACAAACAAATAGTAACAGATATGAGTGTTCGGTCACTCGTGAGTGAATCTGACACAGATGAGGAGAGAACCAGAGAACGTAAAGGCAGCTCAATAGAAATTCTTTAAACTGAATTACATAGTGTACCAAGAAAATTGAAAAAAGAAAAAGAAAAGAGTATCCAGGAGTTTTAGAACAATATCAAATGATTTAGTTTATATGTTTTTGGAATCTCTGAAAAAAAAAAAAAA
>NW_007741202.1:0-6764 GCF_000696425.1 Galeopterus variegatus | reverse complement strand
CTGAAATCTAAAAATAAAGATAGTGTCTTTAAAATTAAAAATTAAAAGATATGTAAAAGATATGTAAAAATAAAATATAGTAATAGCACAAAGAATAAGAAAAGGGATGCAGTAGTCTACTGTTCTAAGAATAGAGTAGATTTTAAGTGATATTAATAATTATTTTAAGTATGAATGTTCCAAACACTTTGGTAAAAGATAGACACTTTCAAACATATGGAAAGCAAAACACAACTACATGCTATTTCCAAGAAAACTTTATTTTTTAAACTTTTTATGTAGTTTTTTATTCATATATTTATTTTTTATTTAATTTTTTAAATAATTTATTTTAATTGACATGATTTGATTGTACATATTTATGGGGTTCAGAGTTATATTTCAATACATTAGTAGAATGTGTGATGATAAAAATAAGGGTAATTAGCATATTCATCACTGACAAAAATTATTTCTTTGTGATGAAGGCATTTGAGCTGGTCTCCCCTAGTAGTTTGAGAACATACAATAAATTATTGTTAGTTATAAATGCCTAGCAGTATTATATGTCACTAGAACTTATTTTTTCTTATCTAGCTATAATTTTGTGTCCATCAGTCAATCTCCCCCTATTCCCCCTCCCCATCCATTCCCAGCTTCTAGTAACCACAATTCTACTCTCTACTTCTGTAAGCTCAATTTTTTTTAGCTCATTTATATGAGTGAGAACATTCTGTACTTACATTTCTGTACCTTACATTTCACTTAACATAACGACTTCCAGGCACATTCGTGTTGCCCAAATGAAAGGATTTGATTTTGTTTTTTTGTTTTTTTGTTTTCATGGCTGAGTAGTATTCCATTGTGTATTTATAGCACATTTCCTTTTTTTAACATTTGTTTTTACACATGTTTGGGGTACAGTGTGTTGTGTCAATACATGTGTAACTATACATTGATTCATTTAGGGTAGAGATAGCTTTGTACCCATTAATCCACTACTACCCCCTCTCTGCAAACCTCCCTCCACACTGCCTCTAGTATTATTCTATTATGACACTATTCTACTCTCTACTTCTACGAGAACCACTTTTTACTTATTTTTTAGATTCCACATATGAGTGAAATCATGCAGTATTTGTCATTCTGTATCTGGCTTGCTTCACTTAACATGATGGTCTCCAGTTTCATCCATGTTGCTGTAAATGACAGGATTTCAATTTGTTTATAGCTGAATAGTTTTCCATCATGTGTATGTATGTATATACATGTATGTATACAAACACACACACACACACCACCAGTTTTTAAACTATTCATTGTTGATGGGCATTTAGGTTGATTCCATCTCTTGGCTATTCTGAATAGTGTTGCAAGGAACATAAGAGTACAGGTATCTCTTTTATATATTAATTTTATTTCCTTTGGGCATATACCCAGTAGTGACATTGCTGGGTCATAAGATAGTTCAATTTTTAGATCTCTTAGGAACCTCTATACTGTTTTCCACAATGGTTGTACTAATTTCCATTCCCGCCAACCTTGTAGGAGAGCTCTCTTTTCTTCACATCCTCACCAGAATTTATTTTCTATCTTTTCGATAATAGCCATTCTTACTGGGTGAGATGATATTGCATTGTGGTTTAAATTTGTATTTTCTTTTTTTTTCTTTTTTTTTTGTTTTTCCTTTTTGTCTGGGTGAGATGATATTGCATTGTGGTTTAAATTTGTATTTTCTTTTTTTTTCTTTTTTTTTTTTTTTCCTTTTTGTCCTTTTTTTTCGTGTCCAGCAACGGATCGCAACCCTCAGTGTCGCGCCCGTACCGGACCAGGACCGGCAACGGGATCGCAACCCTCAGTGTCGCACCCGCACCTCGCTCAGCCAGTGAGCAGGAACCGGTCTGTATGTGGGATCCGAACCCTCGGCGGGAGCGCCGCCACGCTCTCAAGCAGCGCACTGTAGCAGTGCGCCACCGGGCCAGCCCTAAATTTGTATTTTCCTAACGAGTAGTGATATTCAGCATTTCTTTGTGTGTCTGTTGGCCATTTGCATATCTTCCTTTGAGAAATGTCTCTTTAGGTCCTTTGCCCATTTTTTAAATTGGGTTATGTGTTTTTTGTATTTTTTGTATTTTTTGGCTGTAGAGTTGTTTGAGTTCCTTATATATTCTGTATATGTCTGATATGTAATTTGCAAATACTCTCCCATTCTGTAGGTTGTCTCTTCACTTTGTTGATTGTGTTTTTTCGCTGTGCAGAATCTTTTAGTTTGATGTAGTGCCATTTGTGTATTTCTTATTTAGTTGCCTGTGCCTTTGTAGTCTTGTTCAAAATAGCGCTGCCCACTCTCATCTCATGTAGCATTTCTCCTGTTTTCTTGTAGTAATTTCATAATTTGTGGTCTTAAATTAAGATCTTTAATCCATTTTGAGTTGATTTTTTTAATGGTGATATATCGGGGTTTAGTTTTAATCATCTGTATGTGGATATTTACTTTTCTGAGCACCATTTATTGGAAATGGTCCTTTATCCATTGTATATTTTTGGCACCTTTGTTGAAAATAGTTGGCTGTAAATGCATGGGTTTATTTGGGGGCTCTCTATTCTATTTCATTGGTCTGTTTTTATATCAGAACCATGCTATTTTCATTACTATAGCTTTATAATATATTTTGAAGTCAGGTAGTGTGATTTGTCTAACTTTGTTCTTTTGTTTAAGATTTCTTTGGCTATACAAGCTCGCTTCCGGTTCCACACAAATTTTAAGACTGTTTTTTTCTATTTCTGTGAAGAATGTCATTGGTATTTTGATAAGGATTTCATTGATTCTGTAAATTGCATTGGGTAATATGGACATTTTGATATATTAATTTTCCAACCCATGAATAGAGGATATCTTTCCATTTATTTGTGTTTTCAGTAATTTCTTTCACTGATGTTTTATAGTTTTCATTGCAGAGGTCTTTCACCTCCTTGGTTATATTTATTTCTAGGCATTTAATTTTTTCATTAGTTGTTGTGAATAAGATTACTATCTTGATTTCTTCTTTGAATATTTTGTTATCATTGTACAGGAATGCTATTGATGATCTTGAATGCTTCTGTTGATCTTGAATCCTACCACATTACTGAATTCATTTATTAGTTCTAATAATTTTTTGGTAGAGTCTTTAGGGTTTTCTACGTGTATGATCATATCATTTGTAAATAGAAATTTTTTTTAATGTTTTGTTTTGTTTTTATTGATTGTGAATATTCTTGGGGAACAAAGCTAATTGTCACCACTCGCCCCTAAGATGTGATGGCCAGATCCATGCTGGCATCATGTCCATTACTACAAATTGTGATTATACCCTGTGTCCCCCACCCAATTGTCCCTTCAGTTATCCCTGACCTCACTCCCCATCCCCTTTTCCCCATTCTACTTTGTATCCCTAGATATTCTCTCCCTCTGCAAGTCCAATGCATCACTGTGGTCTTTCTTTCCTTTCTTCTTTATCTCTTAGCTCCCACTTATGAGAGAGTGCATATGGTATTTAACTCTCTGTGCTGCATATAGGAATATTCTGACATCAATTTAAATTCAATTTTGACTTTCAAATTTTCAATTTGCATGCCCTTCATTGCTTTCTGTAAAAAGCAAGGTGCTGGCTAAAACTTCCAGTATTACGTTGAATAAGACTGGGGAAAGTAGTCATCCTTTTCTTGTTTCAAATATCAAAGGGAAGGCCTTCAATTTTTGTCCATTCAGTATGATATTTGTTGTGGATTTGTTGTGTATGGCCTTCATTGTGCTAAGCTACATGCCTTCTACACCTAATCTGTTGACTGTTTTAATCATAAATGGGCATTGAATTTTATCAAATGCTTTTTATGTGTCTATTGATATGATCATATGGGTTTTTTTTTCTCAATTCAATCATCAAATTCTGTTGATGTGCTGTGTTACATTTATTGATTTGTTTATGTCTAACCATCCTTGCATACCTGGGATGAATCCCACCTGACCATGGTGAATCATCTTTTCAATGTATTCTTGGATTTGGTTCACTAGTCTTGTGTTGAAGATTTTTTCATCTATATTCATTATGGATATTGGTCGGCAGTTTTCTTTTTTTCTTGTTCCTTTGCTTAGTTTTGACATGAGAGTAATGCTGGTTTTGTAAAATGAGTTTGGAAATATTCCCTCCTCTTCAATTTCCCAGAATTGTTTGAAAAGAATTGGTATTAGTTATTCTTTAAATGTTTGGTAGAATTTGGCAGTGAAGCCATCTGATGCTTGTGTTTTCTCTGTTGGGAGAATTTTCTGTGCTTCGGCCCCGGGGACAAAGAAAGAACACCGAGCCAGGAGAGCGGTCAAAGCCGGAACTCTGTTTATTACAGCAAGCAGGGGTTTTTATAAGGTACCAGGGGCGGGGGAGCTCTTATCCAATAGGGAGTTGACACACTGCTACCCGGGAGGAGGGGTGAGGACAGGGCAGGCGGGAAAAAAGTGCAGAGTCACCGTACCCCGGAAGTTAGTTCTTTTAAGTTTTGAGTTCTCTGCTTAGGTTTCGGTTTCCCAGAATCAGCCCGAAGCAAGTTTAAAATGACTGAGGTACTTTCCCAAAATGGCTGGCGGCCCGGGCGTAGCCCAACAATTGTGGAATCAGTTGTAATGCTTCCTGTTTTATTTCTGATTATATTTATTTGAGTCTTCTCTCTTCTTTCATTTTTAGTCTAGGTAAATATTTATCTGACTTTTTTCTCTTTTCAAAAAACCAACTCTGTTTCAATTATCATTTGTATTGTTTAAAACTCTAATTCATCTATTTCTACTCTGATCTTCATTTTTTTCTTTCTTTCTAATAATTTGGGGCTTGGCTTGTTCTTATTTTTCTAGTTCTTTGAGGTATAAGAATAGGTTATTTATTTGGAGTCTTTCTTTCTTTCCTTCCTTCCTTCCTTCCTTCCTTCCTTCCTTCCTTCCTTCCTTCCTTTCTTCCTTCTTTCATTTGATGTAGGCATTTATTGGTATAATCTTCCCTTTTGCAATTGCTAATGCTGTATCCTGTAGGTTCTGGTATGTTCTGTTACATTTTAAATTTCTCATTATTTGTTTAGGAGCATGTTGTTTAATTTTCATGTTTTTGTACAGTTACTAATGTCCTTTCTGTTATTGATTTCTAGTTTTATTCCATTGTAGTCAAATAAAACAGTTGGCATGATTTTAATTTCTCTAAATTTGTTGAGACTTGTTTCGTGACCTAACATATGGTTTATTCTAGAGAATGTTCCATGTGCTGCTTAAAAAAATGTGTATTCTATAGCTGTTGGATGAAATTTTCTATAACTGTTCATTAGGTCTAATAGGTGAAGAGTGGAGATTAATTCTGATGTTTCTTGCTTAATTTTCTGTCTGGATAATCTGTCTTTTGCTGAAAGAGGAATATTGAAGTCCCAAACTTTCATTGTGTTGTGATCTGATATCTCCCATTAGGTCCAGTAGTAATCACCTTATATATTTGCATACTCTGCTGTCAGATGTATACATATTTAGAATTGTTATATTCTCTTGTTGAAATAATCTTTTTATCATTATATAATTACCTTCTATACCTTTATTTTTTTTAACTTTCCTTGGCTTGAAATCTGTTTTGTGTAATATAAGCATAGGTATTCTTGCTCTTTTTTGATTTTCATTTGCCTGAAATATCGTTTTTATCCCTTCACTTTCAGTCAATACATGTCCTTATGAGTGAAGTGAGTTTCTTGCAGGCAGCTTATTGTTATTTCTTGTTTTATAATCCATTCAGCTACTTTGTGTCTTTTAATTGGAGAATTTAATTCATTAGTATTCTGAGTGGGTTATTATTCATACATAGGGACTTGTTAATGCCAATTTGTAACTTTTTTTCTGATTGATTTATAGATTCTTTTTTATTTTTTCTCATTTTACTGTCTTTCTTTGTGATTAACAAATCAAAGGAATTATAATGTAATATACCTTATAAACATAGATGCAAAAACCTTCAAGAAAATGCAAACAAATTAAATGCAATATTGTATAAAATAGATAATGCAATAAGACCAAATGGTGTATACTCCAGGAATACAAGGCTGGTTCAACATATGAAAAGCAATAGAAGCTATTTATCATATCAACAGACTAAAGAAAAAAAAAAAGACAGTACTAATAGATGAAGGGAGAGTGGTAAGCTTTAAAAAAATTCAGCATATATTCGTGACCAAATGTCCAGCAAACAAGGAACTGAAGAAGTGTTCTTCAACCTGATAAAGCTGCTACAAAAAAACATGCAGCTATATTATACTTAATAAAAAGATATTAAATGCTTTGTCCCTACGATCAACAAAAAGTCATGCACATCCACTCTTACTACTCATATTCATCACTGCCATGAAGTCTTAAATAGTTTAATAGAACAAGGAAAATAAAATAAAAGCATCAGGATTGGAAGGAAGGAAATAAAAATATATCTATTTGCCAACAACATGATTTTTTNTGGGATTGGAGATCCAGGATAGTGTTGGCAATTGTTTGTATATCGTCCGGGTTTGATCCTGAGGACCACCTCCATCAGACATCCCAAGGGGTGCCACCTGATACCAGCAAATGTTTCATCGTTATTGGCCCCGTCTGTGGGAGAAGCAGAGGGAGAAGCCTCAGGAGACATGGGATCTCCTGGACAGGATTGGTTTTGTCTCTAGCAGGGACCCAGATGGGCCTTTTTTCCTTGTCCAAATTGTTGTTGATATTCTTCATTATCAAGGATATCATCATAAAA
>NW_007741201.1:24661-26458 GCF_000696425.1 Galeopterus variegatus | reverse complement strand
TGTTCCCCAATGTTCATTGCAGCACTCTTTACAATAGCCAAGATTTGGAACCAGCCCAAATATCCATCGTTGGATGAGTGGATACAGAAATTGTGATATATCTACACAATGGAATACTACTCAGCTATAAAAACGAATGAAATACTGCCATTTGTGACAACATGGATGGACATTGAGAGAATTATATTAAGTGAAACAAGTCAGGCACAGAAAGAGAAATACCACATGTTCTCACTTAATGGTGGGAGTAAAAATAAATAAATAAATTCACAAACACACACACATAAAAAAACTGGGGAGGGGGGGAAGAAGACTTAACAACTAGAATTCCTTGAAGCTGATACGACAAGCAAACAGAAAAGACATTGTTGGGTGGTAGGGGAGAGAGGGAGGAGGGAGGGGGCTTTCGGTAATGGGCCACAATAATCAACCTCATTGTATACCAACAAAAGAAAATTAAGAAAGAAAAAAAAATTTTTTAAAAACCCCAAAATGACCATATTTTAAAAACTGGATGATGAAGCCACCCTGCATATTCAAAGATCACGATTCTGTAACGAACAGAACAGATAAGGTGATTTGGAGTGGATCGAGTGTCTTCTTTCTGGGGGAGGAGGAAATGGTTCTTCACTTACTGTTGTAAGCTGTGCCAAGATGACGTCATCAGAACAGAGCTCCCAGCCACGGGGCTGTCAGATGAGCTCAGCACAGTGTGGGCAGCCTTGGTTCTGCCCACGAAAGAGGAGAGAGAGTGGGCCAATAGCACAGCTGGTAACTCTGTGTGTGGAAGAGTCCCTAGTAGTGGTCCCAGTCCTCTGCATAGATTAGCTCACTAAACCCTTCAGCCACCTGTGAGGTCCTTTCTGTTATCATGAAGTGCATTTGACTCATGAGGTAAGTGACATACTGTGTGTCTCAGTCACTTGTCCATGCCACACAGCTGGTTTGTAGCAGAGTAGGGTTGAACCCAGGCATTTTGGTTCCTAAGTTGTTGTCTTAACAGTAGGAGGATGGAAGGAAGTGGTGGACACTGCTCCCACCCTCATGGGAAGACAAAACTAACCACCGTGAAACATTTGCCGTCCAAATCATTTTGTGCTAAATCATGGAGCAGGATTTGAGTGATGAGGAGTCTTCAACAGAGTAAGTGAAATGCCAAAAAATTATGTTTGTCTTTTAAAATATAAAATAATAAAACTGTATTGTATTATGATGCCTTTCTAAAATATTGTGAAACCGATGAAGGATACCCTCCATCCATGCATTTTTAGTGCATCCTGACCACCACATTCCCTCAGTGTGGGCCACTTCCAAATTTTTGTTGCCATATAGAGCCTTACTGGCCACCTAAATGTTTAATACAGGATAAAGTATTGAGTTCTTGAGTCCATATAGTATTGGACACAGGATAATATATTGAATTCTTGAGCCCATATAGGGCTTCACTGGTTACCTAAATGTTTAATACAGGATAAAGTATTGAGTTCTTGAGTCCATATAGTATTGGACACAGGATAATATATTGAATTCTTGAGCCCATATAGGGCTTCACTGGTTACCTAAATGTTTAATACAGGATAAAGTATTGAGTTCTTGAGTCCATATAGTATTGGACACAGGATAATATATTGAATTCTTGAGCCCATATAGGGCTTCACTGGTTACCTAAATGTTTAATACAGGATAAAGTATTGAGTTCTTGAGTCCATATAGTATTGGACACAGGATAATATATTGAATTCTTGAGCCCATATAGGGCTTCACTGGTTACCTAAATGTTTAATACAGGATAAAGTA
>NW_007741201.1:22452-23735 GCF_000696425.1 Galeopterus variegatus | reverse complement strand
TAATACCAAGACTTGGCGGCATCACGGAAGACTCATGATGTGCCAGGTACAAGTATCTGAGCATTTTATGCATTACCCGTGTGTAGTGTGATAATAGAAGCCACTCAACCTCCAAGAAATATATATGTAGGCAAGAGACATGTGTGGAATCTGAGGCCCACAAAGCTAAGATAACTCACTCAACATTCTACAGTGTTAAGTGGTTTGAACTGTGTTTAATTTTCTCTTGTCATTAAAAATAATGTTCATATAGATTATTTAAAGACCTGCAGTATTGCTCATCATAACAAGTAAATCAAAAGAAGAGAATATTAAGCCAAATATGCAAATTCCACTCTTACATATGTGTATAAATAATACCAAGCATTTCTACTTCTATCTATAAATATGCAGAGAAAAATTCAAAGGAAAAGATAATGACGGGTACCATTTATTATCATTTTAGTAATTCATTTGACTGAGATTTTCTTTAATGAAGAGTTATTATTTATCTGAGTTCTTATATGTACCAGCTCTGGGTCTTGGAATGAGTCACTTAACCTCTCTTTGTCACTGTCCTCATTTGTCAAATAAAGATTACCATAACACCCACTGCACAGGGCTGTTGAGGGGTTAAATAAAATAATATAAGAACGCATCAAGAATAATGACTGACAAGCAGCAAGTCCTCTATGGACATTAGATGCTAAATTAATCTTAAAGCTTATCGTTACACATTAAACACAACATTTCCTTGAAAATACTTCTTCATGTGACAAATATTCAAGACACAGTTCCAATGTCCTGGGCAAGTAGAAGCTGATTTCCACAGCCTGCTCTGTCTCACATCTGCCAGCAACTGCAATCTAGTCTATTCTTGGATGCATCTGGATTACAAATAAAAATTTGATTTTTCTGAGTCGTAAGCTGCTTGGTGACATCTCAATTGATTTCAAAAACACTAAATACCCCAGTGCTTGTGTATATGGCATATTAAATAATGACAATGAGATATTCCATGATCTAACTATTTTTTCTGTTGTTGTGTTATGGAAAAATAAAGGTCAACCTTCTTATGTGAGTCCTGAATCAACAGCAAATCACAGAAATATAGACATAGGGACTGAACACAGCAGGTATGTCCTCATATTTCCAAAACAATTTTCCACAGTACGGAATATCAGGGAATGACTGAGTGGGTACAGAACAAGCTCTGCCTCACCCGAGATGTGCACATTCATGTCAGGGATTTCTTTCCAGATGGTTATCCCACTTACCCATCTGCCCAGCGCTCGTGGGCACAG
>NW_007741201.1:19880-20387 GCF_000696425.1 Galeopterus variegatus | reverse complement strand
TCCAAACATATGTACTTTTGCTATCATTGATAAATTTTATTATCAAATAAGAACACATTTTTAGTGGTTATTTTATGTACTGAAAAATACAGGCCTTACTTCATTATCTTATGTAGAGTTTCTGATCCATAGTCAATCCACAGGGAGAGTAATTTTTGCATTGAGCACAAAAGGCAGGTCCTCATGTAGCTAGGGCAATGTTGCTGCTGTAAAACAAAAGAGGAGAGATCAGAAGGGGAGGGAAGTAAGTTAATTGTCACCATGTCCATCCACCCACACCACACCCTTCACAGGAAGAGCTCTTCCCACCCAGCGCCCTGTCACCACATCTGCAGGGCACTCCTGGGGAGTGGGGGCTGGGTAGAAACAGCATTTCAGACACACCCGAGCTGCACTCCACAGGGACGACTGTCCTGGCATCTACCTGACTCACCCATTCTTTCCACGGCACCAGCTCGGGCCAAGCTGCCTCCTGCCACCTACATCTCTTAACCACTGGTGTCCTCA
>NW_007741201.1:16638-18914 GCF_000696425.1 Galeopterus variegatus | reverse complement strand
CAGACAGGAGCTGTTAGCACAGGAGCATCTACTTCTCCCTCTGGCACTGAGGGTCGCTCCTTTGTCCCTTCAGTCTGTACCACAGACCGAGAAATTCTTTAATGCTTTCCCTTTATATTCCAGGTGTTCATGAGAATTTTTTTGTTCACAGTCATTCTCAGTGAGGTAAAGTTTAAAATATCAATTTCCAGGGAAAAAGACAAAGATGCTTTTTTATCTTACAAAATATCCAGCCAAGACTTTGAAAATAAAGTTATACACTGGGATGCTGACACCAAAGTCAGATTTGGGCTCATCTGATATATGTTTCCTTGACAGTGACACCTGTCATCAGGTGCTGTGGCTGACAGTGCTGCCCACCGTTCCACCTGAAACTCAAAAGTAAGTTTCATGAATCTGAAGAAGCGAACACTTACTCCTGTTCCCACTGAGACATCTGGGCATTGAGAACTCACTTTCCTGTCTTTCTCTTGGGACACAGCAGGATGCCACTGTGGGAAGCACTCATCTGGGCTCACAGCTGCTTCCCAACTATTTCAACTCTTGAAGAGAGAGCAAAGGAATTCTTTAATGCTGCATCTTTATATAGCAGATGTTCATACAGATTCCTCTTCTTTGCTTACAGTTGGTTTGGGACAGTTAAAGTTGGAGCAAACTGAGATATTAATTTCTGGATAAGAATATGTGGTGATATCGAGCCACTTATACTGGTTGAAACACAACCTGATACATTTTCCTCAACAATATCACCTGCTTAAGTTCACCTAGGTACTGTGGGTAAAAATGATGTTTCAGTTCCACTGTGACCTTGAAGAGGGAATGTGGGTATTTATGTGCTTGCTGGAACTACAGCTGGAGGGGCTCCAAGACAAGTCACACAGATGCCCCTCTCAGGTGTGTCCCTACCGCATCCTGCCCAGCATGAGCATCAGCCTTCAGCCTGGTTCCCAGGGTGTCCTCAACCTCCCAGCACCCACCGCCCTCAGCTTCAAAAAGCCTTGATGACCTTCACGCATCAGGATCTTCCCAGATCAGTCCTGTGCTGTTTTCATGTCCAGAGACTTCCTGGATGTTTAGATGGCTCAGACTCCAGGAGGCATCACTGAGCAGCAGGAGATGTGCTGGTGTGTCACACAGCAGACACACTTGTCACAACACTTTTGTAACGTAGTGCTCATTTTTCACAGTTTCGTATGAATAATTTGAAAGATGAAATTATGTTTTAAACCCCAAGGTCTGTGCTTCTTCAAGTGTGCCCTGTCCCCCTGAGGCAGTTCTGTGTCATTCTTGTAGGGGGTGAATGTGGGAGGGGCTCCAGCCCTTTGCTCTGGAGAGGAAGACACTGAGCATTTCACACCCAGGGTTCCTGTTACAGCTCAAACCACACAATCCTTTTGCACAGTTCTCAGATCCTCTGTGGATGGGAGAGACCCCCACCAGCATGCACTTCCTTGTGATTCTGCCTGTGAGCCTGCCTGGTGGCCCAGTGGCCATGTATTCAGTGCCTCGTGCTCCTTTGCGGGCAGTGTTGTGAATCCTATACATGTGACTCATCTCATCCTGGTGACAATCCTTTGACATTGGTGCTCTCAGGATTTTCATTTTATAGATGAGGATGCAGAGGTATAGAGATGTCTTGACTTCATGGTCACAGAGCTACAAAATGAGGCAGGGAACGGGCTACTT
This sequence comes from Galeopterus variegatus, assembly GCF_000696425.1. Lineage (NCBI taxonomy): Eukaryota > Metazoa > Chordata > Mammalia > Dermoptera > Cynocephalidae > Galeopterus > Galeopterus variegatus. Next base: position 17,228 of record NW_007741201.1, on the reverse strand, counting down.
TTCTGGCTTAATGTCTGTCCTTTTGACCACCCTACTATCCTGCCTCTGAAGCTCAGGAAGAAAAATGGTATATAATACGTGGTCCCTACAGCTAAAGAGAAAACTGGTATGAAGATGAAATTAGAAAGTCTTAATGAAATAAAAAAGAGCTGAGTTCAGACTACTGGGAGAGTGTAAACCCTTGGGGACCACACATGCAGGGAATTTCCCACCATCTTTTCGGCTTTTTCTTCAGGAACCCCAGCAGGCTCTTGTCATGGGGAATCCAGAGAAAACTCCCTCCTTGCCACTGGCCAAAGGAGGGGAACAGACGCCCCTGCTGAGACTCACCCAGATCCATCCCAGCCACTCTCCACTTCACAAGAGAAGACTTAGTCTGCACTAAGGAGAGGGCACTGGTGGAATCTTATCACAGGTGAAAGGGAGAAAGGAGGCCACCACCTAAACTCTGCCCACACCCGCCTCTCCGAGCTCCAAAAGGGACAGGCTTTCATCTGCAGAAGGTGGGTGTCCAACCCCAGGCCGAGGACACTAGTACATGCCTGTGGCAGCTGAGGGAGGGCACGAGGAGAGAAAGTGCAAGGCCGTGA
>NW_007741201.1:15593-15904 GCF_000696425.1 Galeopterus variegatus | reverse complement strand
CTCTCTGTTTTACACCAATAAGAAACTTTAGACCTTTAACATGCACATGGCTTCATGACACTAACATCTTCAGATGGTTAGAATCACACAGTAATGAGAGAAATGTGCTGATAAACTGAGTTGGAAAACCAATTTACACAGGATGTGCAGAGGCGGGTCCTGCTCTGTGCAGTCTGCAGGGATCAGCCGTGTGCTCAGTCTGCCACCTCGTCACTCCTCACACCTCAGAGCTGCTCAGTGATCGCCGTGGTCGGTGCCTCTCTGGACAGGTGCTGGCAGAGGCTGCTCCTGCTGCTGGTCACTGTGGTGGC
>NW_007741201.1:11054-14981 GCF_000696425.1 Galeopterus variegatus | reverse complement strand
TAGAAAACAAATGCATAATATCTTTATGGAACTCAAAATTTCACAAGTTTGAAAAATTTCAAAATTTTTGCTTTTTTACCCCCCAGAACAGGTGGAGACATTCTCATAACACAACCTGTAACATTCATCACCAAGAAAAAAGGAAATACAGCATTTGTTGAATGCCAAAGACAAACAGCTCACAGAAGAACGTGTACATACAGTGGTACCACTAGAGCCAGACCAGCCTCTGAAACAAATTCTGCGTAGTTCCTCAGATGAAAGTGTTGTCTAGGAACAAAGGATTGGGAAGGACATGAAGCAAGGAAACCCAAGATCAACTTGTCCTAGAGCCTCAGGGTACACTGAGGGGCTGGGGAGGACACAAGGATGTATGGCTGCACCTGCTGGGGTACACTGAATCAGAATTTGCCACTGAACTGAACAAAACCCCTTCCTTTCCAGTCTCACCTGTGCAAGCATGCACACCTCCTCCTTACTGTTTCCCAGAGGGACCTGACTATTGTGCACACAGCACTTTCTCCTGCACAAATGTCCTGAGCATGGTCTGAGCAAGAGCTTCGGGGCCCAACCTGTGCTGCTGCTTTCAGTGGGGAACTTTCCTGTCTGTGTGCATCCCTCTGGGGGCTGGGCTGGCTTCAGTGTCCCAGATTGTGTCTGCTTCCATATCTACGGGAAGCTTCCTGGGAACAAAGCCATGTGGAAGTCAGAATCGTTGGTTGACTTGAATGAATGAATGATAGAAAACACAAGGCCTTTTGTGTGACATGGTCCTGGGTTGCAAATTCCTGCTGGGCCACTTACTGACAGTGTGATCTGGGAAAGTTGCTTTTTCATTCTGCTTATCCAACTTTAAGTGGGGATAGGATGTACGATCACATGGAGTTGCTGAGGACTGAATGAGGTTTCATATATGAAAGTTCAACAAATGAGTTTTCCTTTCCCATTATAGCTAAGTCGCTTTAGCCAGCTCAGCTAAAATAATGATGCTTAGGAATGCGTTTTCATTTCTTTTTTCACATTTCTAAAATTTTTTAAATTTAATATTTATTTATTTATTTATTTTAATTTATCAATATATAATGTAGTTGATTTTTGTGTCCCTGTACCCTATACCTACTTTCCCACTCCCCGCTGCCCCCCACCCAGCAACCTCGTACCTGTTCACTTATCTTCACAAGTTCAAGGAGTTGTTGTAATTGTGTCTTCTTTCCCCCCACCCCACTATTTATTTATTTGTATAGTTATTTATTTATATTTATTATAAATAAAATAAGGCTACCACATAAGTGAAAACACACAGTATTTCTATTTCTTTGCCTGTTTTATTTCACTTAATATAACTTCTTCTGTCCATCCATGTTGCAGCGAATTGTAGCAATTCATTATTTTTTTATAGCAGAAGAGTATTCCATTGTGTAGATATACGTTAGCTGTATCCACTCATCTGGTGATGGGCATTTAGACTGGTTCCATCTCTTGGCTATTGTAAATACTGCTGCAATAAACATGGCAGTACAAGTTTTCCTTTGACACGATGATTTCTGTTCCTCTGGTTATATACCCAGCAGTGGAATACTAGGTGATATGGTAGATCTATCTGTAATTTTTTAAGAAAACCCCATAACATTTTCCATAAAGGCAGCACCATTTTGCAGTCCCACCAACAGTGTAGGAGGATCTGTTTTTTCTGCATCCTCGTCAGCATTTATCATTCTCAGTACTTTGGATATGAGCCACCCTAACTGGAGTGAGATGGTATCTCAAAGAGGTTTTGATTTGCATTTCATGAATTCTGAGTGATGTTTAGCATTTTTTCATGTGTCTGTTGGCCATTTCTATATCTTCCTTTGAGAAATGACTCTTCAGCTCTTTTATCCATTTTTAAATTGGGTAACTTTTTTTTTGCTGTTAAGTTGCTTGAGTTCCTTGTATATTCTGGATATTAATCCTTGGTCAGATGTATATTTTGTAAATATTTTCTCCCACTATGTTGGTTATCTCTTCACTCTTTTGTTTCTTTTGCTGTGCAGAGGCTATTTAGTTTGATATAATTCCATTTGTTTATTTTTCCTTTGTCTGCCTTTGCTTTTGGGGTCAAATTCATAAAGTCTATATCCAGTCTTACTTCCTGGAGTGTTTCCCATATGTTTTCTTTAAGGAGCCTTATTGTTTCAGGACATATATTTAATTCCTTAATCCATTTTGAGTTGATTTTCGTATATTGCAAGAGGGACAGATCTAGTTTCATTCTCCTACGTATGAATGTCTAATTTTCCCAGCACCATTTACTGAAGAGGCAGTCTCTTCCCCAGTTTGTAGACTTGGTTCTTTTGTCAAAGATAAAATGACTGTAGGTGCATGGGTTGATTTCTGGATTCTCTACTCTGTTCCCTTGGTCTGTGTGTCTGTTTTTATGCCAGTACCATGCTGTTTTGGTTGCTATAGCTTTGTAGTATAGTTTAAAAGCCAGGTAATGTTATGACTCTGGCTTTATTGTTTTTGTTTGTTATTCTTTTGGCTATTTTGGTCTTTTGTTATTACATATGAATGTTAGGATTGTTTTTTCCATTTCTGAGAAAAATGTCTTTGGAATTCCCATGGGGATTGTATTGACTCTGTTGATCACTTTGAATAGTGTGGTCATTTTCATAATGCTAATTCTTCCAATCCAAGAGCATGGGATATCTTTCCATCTTCTTGTGTCCTCTTTAATTTCTCTGAACTGTGGTTTGTATTTCTTGTCATAGAGATTTTTCACATCCTTGGTTAACTTTATTCCTAGGTATTTTATGGTTTTGGTGACTACTGTAAATGGGGTAGCTTCCTTCATTTCTTTTTCTGCTAGTTCATTGTTGGAGTATAGAAATTCTAGGGATTTTTGCATGTTGATTTTGTTTCCTGTAAGTTTGCTGAAATCATTTATAAGCTCTAAGAGTTTTTTGGTAGAGGCTTTAGGCTGTTTGATATATAGGATCATGTCATGTGCAAAAAGGGACAGTTTGACTTCATCCTTTCCATTCTGGATGCCCTTTATTTCCTTCTCTTCTCTGATTGCTGTGGCTTGTACTTCCAACACTATATTGAATAGGAGGGGTGAGAATGGGCATCCTTGTCTAGTTCCTGTTCTTAAGAAAAAACTTTCAATGTTTCCCCATTCAGGATGATACTGGCAGTGGGTTTGTCATATATGGCTTTAATTGTGTTGAAGTACTTTCATTTCATATCCAGTTTATAGAGAGTCTTTATCATAAATGAATGTTCAGTTTTGTCAAATGATATTTCAGTGTTTATAGAGATGATCATATGGTATTTTTATTTGATTTTTTGGATGTGGTATACCACATTTATTGTTTTGCATACATTGAACCAACCTTGCATCCCTGGGATGATTCCCACTTGATCATGTTGTATTATTTTGTGTATGCGCTGCTGTATTCTATTAGCTAGTATTTCATTGAGGATTTTTGCATCTATATTCAGCAAAGATATTGGCCTGTGGTTTTCTTTTTTGTTATATTTTTGTTTTTGGTAACAGGGTGATGTTTGCCTCACGGAATGAGTTTGGGAGAATGGCCTCTGTTTCAATTTCTTGGAATAGTTTGTACAGAATTGGCATTAATTCTTCTTTAAAGGTTTCATAGAATTCTGCACTGAAGCCATCTGGTCCTGGGCTTTTCTTTGTTGGGAGACTGCTGATAATAGCTTCAAATGCTTTGACTATTATTGGTCTGTTCAGATCTTCTGTGTCTTTTTGGCTCAGTCTTAGTAGTTTTTGTCTGTCCCAAAATTTATCCATTTCCTCCAGGCTATCAAATTTGTTGGCCTATAGTTGTTTATAGTACTCTCTAATGATTCCATGTATTTCTGAGGTATTGGTTGTAATATCAAGAGACTCACCTCACCCATAAAGACTCACATCGATTA